>NC_056729.1:1637363799-1637408799 GCF_019279795.1 Protopterus annectens
CTGGTGATGTGCTACGACTTGTACTGGTGTTCCTGACATCCCCGTGCATTTTCATAATTATACCTACTCTTGTAGACAAGCTGAAGGTGCAAACTTCTTGTATCAGCATATGTTCTACAAAAATTTCACATGCAATTTTAATTTTTACCACAAAAGAAACAAAACAACAAAAAAAAAAGGTTTTTGAAAATTAATGAAAAGAGATTTCAGGTTAAAGGCAGTTATGGATGTACAAGTGAGTGGGTGATATATGGTTTGAGATGTCCATGTAATAAATTTTACATAGGGAAAAGCAAAATAAGTTTTTCTGCAAGATTAAAGGAACATATTAGGGACATTAAAAAAAAGAGCAGGGTAGAAAGCCCTATAACACTTAATTTTCAAAGATTTCATAAGGGTAGTCCACAGTGACTGCAAGCAACAATTCTGGAACAAATTAATAGTGAATGTGTGAATGCATGTGATATAAAAAGGAATTTGCAGAAAAAAAAGAGTCAGTTTTCATCTTAAAATTCAATACTTTATCCCTCCGAGGTCTTAATATAGAATGTAATTGGAAATGTTTTTTATAATTGAATTCTAATTATTTTAATTACTTAATTGTGTAAGTGAAAGATGGGTCTGTATATTTAAACAGTTTATAGGAGAATTAAGTTATACTCTGTAAAGGCTAAAGATAAAGAGCCGAGGTGCTAGGGGATATATGTTTAATTTTTGTTATTTTAATAAAGAGTTTTGAGTGTTTAAAGGCAACTGGACATCTGTTTTTTTTGTGTGTGGTTTTGGTGCTTTATCCCATTTGGTAGTTGTGAATAATTTTATTTTTTAGTTTATTTATTTTTTGTCATTTTTTTTTCAATTATGACCCAGATATATAATGTTGCTGTTGTTATTTGTCTTTTCAGCTTTTCCCAGTTAGGGGTCGCCACAGCGGAACTCCGGTCCGCTAATGATTGGTAGTCAATTTTTATGGTGCCGAGTTGCCAGCCCGATGCCCAACCTTCAGCAAAGGCGCACCCATCCATGCATGTCTTTTGGAGGCCACTCGACCGCGGGGAGGACATGCAGACTCCACACAGAAGGCACTCCAGCTGAGAATCGAACAGGAGAACCTCTTGCTGTGAGGCAACAATGCTACAAGAATCTAAAATACTATAAAGCAAAATAGATTCAATAAAAGCAGACCACTATAGTCATAAAGGCCATAGTTATCTGTTGTACTCCTCCACCTGAATGTCACCCATCCCACCTACCCAGCATCACTGCCTAACTCACTAGACAATGTAGCCCTGACAGAAGTTATCATTACTTCAGCCTAAGTGAATACATTTCAATAGCAAAGAGATTAACAATGGTGACAGAAGAGGCTTGTTTTCTGTGGGGACACATCTTATGTGATTACCATTATATATTACTGTCTGGCAGGCCCAAAGTCAGAGAATGCCTCTGTGTGGCTATGTAAGGAACATTCAGCTATAGTTAGCATAAGATAGATGCGAATATTAATTTTGATAATCTTATATATGTCTTGCATGTTAATGTTCTAGCTACCAGTGGTCAGTGGCCAGGGTAGAGTTTAACAAATCAGAAAAGAGATGAATAGTTTTTTTTTTTTTGTTTATAAAAAGCACCATCCATTTTTATTGCCACATGGTGATATTCTACTTTATAAAAATTGGCAATGAATTTGCAGATTTCATTCAGCCCATATTTGCAACATATGCCTGTTACTAACAGAATTTCAGTTCAATTCTTACAGACCATGATATTGTAGTGCTTGGACAAGTACTCCTTTCCTTAGAGTATATTTAGCTTTCCTGGTTAATAAATTAGACATCCTGCAGTAAGCTTCAAATGATGGAAAGGCAAGGAGCAATGTACTTAAACTCTCAGCTAGTCTCCGTTATTTTTACCTTTTAGTAATACAGTATCCTAGGAAGATAGTATGTTGCTCTCTTCAAAAGTGTGGATTATTGTTAACGATTAGACTAAGGCTTATAGGATCAGAGGTCATAGGAGGCTACTAGGCTATCGACCCAGAGACCATTTCAAGCGTAGCCATTTCATGCCAATTTATTACCATAGATAATCTATTCAATACCCAGGATTGTATTTAGTAATGACTTCTCATGTCCAAGAGGGTTGTGGACACTATCCCTGGTAAAAATGTACAGTGCCCCATCCACTTATCCAGGTTCCTTTTGAACAGTATCATAGAGGTGCTCTGCTTTACATTAATTGGCATCCCAAGTAAACTAGCTATGGACTCAAGATAGGTCCAGTGGTCAGCACACTAGATTGCAAGAAAACTTCATATAGGGTTGAATTTGTCCTGGGGATATAGAAGGGTATGGTAATACTGAGCAAGGTGAACAGTATAACTTTGAAACAAATGTGTAGAAGTTTAGTTTAGCCTACACTGTTTTTAACCCTTGTAACAATCTTGCATGTGCTACAAGGCTAAATGGTTTCATCATATCTACAATGTCTACTCTGATTAGTGCACAAGTGACCATTTGCTACAGATCATAGTAGTAATGAATAGATTGCAGTAGCCATCCTGAGACATTTATAATATCCTGTAGGTGTTTATACAGCATATCATAAGTTATTAGATTGCCGTTTAGAAGACAAGATACTGCCTTTCCAGTACTTTGGACACATAAGATTAGAGTGACATTGGTCTTTTAGTCTGTAAAATTCTGTTTCTTCTACGGACCTACTTTTGTGAAATGGATTATCGCTGAATGCTTTCACAGATCACTTAAGTTGTCAAAAGTCACTGATATATTAATAAAGTGAGGCAATGTGATGAATAAGAATGTATCACAGACTCTGTGGTGTCTTTATGAATTAAACCTTCAGAATTTGTTGCACCATAGAATATGGAGCCTTTTAACAATTTTTTTCATGTATGTTAGGTTAAATGACCAAAACGAAAAAATCAATCAGAATTCAAAAAGAGTTGATGCTCAGCAAATAGGATAACTGAATGATTCTTGCCATAATAACTAGTTGTAAAGGCTTAAGCAATAAAGTAGGCCAGCATAGAATGTCAGCCATTATGTGTGAGAAAAGAATGCTGTTTCTCTTTGCGCCAAGTTGTCAAATGATACAATTTATGCCAACATTTTCTGCCATTCTTAAGCAGTACACTCTATCCAGATTTTAGGAAAGCAGATTTTGCTTTGTTTGTAAACCTGCTGTACATTTTCATTCTTTTTTTTCCTACAAACACCTTTATTGAATTATTACTTGTGGCATAGACAAATTTACAATCATATAAAAGTAACCAAACTATATTAACATAACAAACATTATGCTTCACATATATTGCTATAGATCATAAAACCTAAGCAATATTGCATAAATTATTCAATTCCTACCTTTTTTAAACAAGAAACAGCTACACACTTTCTTAAGGTTAAAATACTCCAGCTAAATGCAGTTGTTAGTTGTGGCTTTGTTTATTTTATTTATTTACTTATTTATTTATTTTACATTTGTTGACCGGGTGTGTCCGACTGACCTGAAAGAGCCCTTTTTCAGGGGAGGTTATTTTACAGGTTTTATTAATTTATTTGAATGCATTCTTTAGTTCAGAAGTAAGCTGTGCATTAATTTGCACTTAAATGCCTTACTGCAGTGAGGTAATACTTCTTTGGGGAAGCAAAAGGATGAAAAGACGATATTCTCTAGCTTGAAGTATTGTCAATATATTTAGTGACTGGAGAATATTCGAAGTTTGCCAGTTCAGTCAGACGTGGATTGTGGTGAGCTATATTAAGAGTGGAAACACTCAGTGTTGGTAGTTAATCTGGGTTTTAGCTGAGAAGGTAATAGTTACAAACACCAATTCCACAGTATTGGCTCCAATAAAGGCTGTCCCTCCTGCTGTTCCCCTGTTCAGAGGAACAGATAATCCAAATACACTGTTACGAAAAAGTCACGTAAAAACTCTCAAAACCAGGTATATTCAACAACTGATTTATCAAATTATTAAACAAAAAAACAAAAAAATAATTAAATAATAAAAGTATCAGGATTAAGCACTTTCATCTCCCCTCGGGAGACTTCATCAGAATTGACTACAAACAAATATAACCCATTTTAAATACTCCACTGACTTGTTTCATTGGTCATCCAATTAACTGATTGTTAATTAATTGTTAATTATTGTTAAGGTAATAGTTAATCTGGGTTTTAGCTGAGCAGGTAATACAGATTATACAGTGGTCAGTGGATGCCAAGTAAAAACTCTGG
This sequence comes from Protopterus annectens, assembly GCF_019279795.1. Lineage (NCBI taxonomy): Eukaryota > Metazoa > Chordata > Ceratodontiformes > Protopteridae > Protopterus > Protopterus annectens. The sequence continues at coordinate 1,637,368,063 of NC_056729.1, forward strand.
GATTCAAGGACCTTTAGGGAACCTTAGTGATGCCCAAGGTAATCTAGTGTTCTTTTTGAATGGAATAGGGTGAAGGACATTAATAAATATCAAGTTACATTATAACTCCTTGTGAGGGGGACAGAATGAGGGATGTTACTGACTATCAGATTAATATACCAAGGACATTTAAATCAACCTAGAATCCCATCTGCTCCCTTCAGGACATTTACAGAGAAAGTATGCTTATAAACATCTTTCAGGACATTTTTAGAAGAAAGTATAATGCTTAAATATATATATTAATTAATATAAAAAGTACTAGGTTGCTTAGTAGGTTGCAGTGCGCCCTTGCCAGCCCTGCCTGCCTTCACTCTTCCCCCTTTTTATCCATTTAAATTATCCCTACTCTCCTCTCCACTTTACTTTTTTACCCAACCTCTAGCCTGATAACCCCCTCGGCCCCTTACTGGATCATCCCCTGTGGTGTCCTTCAGCTGCCCAAGGTGATCTAGTGTTCTTTTTGAATGGAATAGGGTGAAGGACATTAATAAATTTCAAGTTACATTATAACTCCTTGTGAGGGGGACAGAATGAGGGATGTTACTGACTATCAGATTATATATGGTCCCTATGATGAGGATAGGATGAAGGACATTAATGGTAATTGCATTATTCTATGGCTCCATGTGATGGGGATAGGGTGAGAGACATTAATAATGATTGCATTAATCTGTGATTCCATGTGATAGGGACAGGATGAGGGACTTTAATTATGATTGCATTAATCTATGGTTCCTTGTGATGGGGATAGAGTGATAGATGTTAGTGATGACTGAGTTGATCTATGGTTCCTCGTGATGGTGATAGGATGATGGACATTAATGATGACTGAGTTGATCTGTGCTTCCGTGTGATGGTGATAGGATGATGAACATTACTAACTACTGAGTTAATTTCTGGATCCTTGTGACAGAAATAGGATGATGGACATAGTTATCTCCTTTGGAAAAAAACATGTACCCATGAACTACCACATAGGTGGCAGGACACTAAACATCGAAATTGTGATGAGAGACTTAGGAACACAAGTGGACAGTGGTCTCACTTTCAATAACCACATCAACACAACAGTCAGGAAATCCTTTTACGTGGCACACCTCATCACTAAGGGCTTTTCATCCAGAAAAAAGGAGGTCATTGTCCCACTGTACTCATCCCTCATTAGACCCATTATAGAGTATAATGCCCCATTTGGTATGTACCTCACAAGACATCAGCAACAGCTGGAAAGGCCACATAAATACCTCACTAAAAGAATCACAGGCTTAAAGCAGATGCCATATGCTGACCATCTAAAAAAACTCCAGCTATACTCTGTGGCATATCGTCCACTCAGAGGCGATCTCTGCTTAATACACAAGGCCATGTCAAACCCTGAGCTGTTGGACATGCTCCACTTAAAAAAATCCCAATCCCTCAGAGCCACACACTCCAGGGATCTAAACCTTATCATCACAATGAACAAAACATGCTGGAGGGATAGGTTCCTGACCCAGAGACTCCCCATACTCTGGAATACACTGCCCATACATGTCAAGCAGAGCCCCTCATTGGCTCTGTTCAAAGGGAACCTTGATAATTGGATGGGAGATAGGAAATTCACCCCAGGGATCATGTTAGTCGCCCTGCTAGACAGGGGCCCAGAGAAGTAAATATTGTGGGAAAAAAATTCCAGGGAATTGTTATGGCTAGGCTTGCATAGGCCTTAGGGCCGATAGCCTAGTACCAACCTATGAACCTATGAACTTGTGAACCTATGGTTCCAATGTGAATGGGACAGAGTGATGGACATTACTGATGTTTGCATTAATTTATGGTTCCATGTAATGGAGCTAGGATGAGTATATAAGGAGATGAGAAGAGTCACACTAAGTGAAACCTAAGATTCTTTTTTCAATTAGCTTTGAAATTTCTAAGAAATCCCACATTGTGTTTCTCCAAGTAATAGGGTTAAGACACTGATGGTACTATTCACATTTGGAGTAGGGTGACATGCAAAGCTTGCTACATGATTGTGAGGAATACCAATAAATCATTCACATCTCTCAGTTAAAACCCATAAAGGAGCAGCTTTAATCTTTGTCATTCCCCAGCACCTTGGATGGAACTATATATAACAGGCTGGATCATAATTTGTCCGTAATTCACACATTAACTAAACACCATAAGGAGAGCAAAAGTCAAATTCTGTCAAATGTGAAAAAAATGCTAATGTCTGCTCCTGACACTGTCAGTTCTGGAATGTGAGGTAATACACAAAGATAATAATAAGAGTAACTTATTCCACGTAAAAAAAAACCATCATTTCACACTAGGAAACTGCAAGCTCTGGAATGAAGTAAAAAAATGCTATGACTCTCCAGTAACTAAACTCCCCATTTCTGTTACTTTCTTAAAATTTGCCTCACTCTTCTAATTCCTCCATTTGCTCTACAACTCCTAACCATTTCTAGATTACTTCACAAGCCCTAATCATGAACAGATTGCTCCATAACTTATAACTACTGCTAGATTACTTCATAAGCTCTAACCATTTCTAGATTGTTTTATATCAGCTAATCATTTCTAGATTACTTCACAGGCCCTAACCACTTCTAGATTGCTCCATAATTCCTAACCACTTCTAGACAGCTTCCCAAATGTTAACCATTTCTAGATTGCTCCACAACTCCTAACCATTTCTAGATTGCTTCACAAGCCAAGCCCTAACCATTTCTAGATTGCTCCACACCTCCTAACCATTTCTAGATTGCTTCACAAGTGATAACCATTTCTTTGCTATCAGTGCTTACACTGTTTTCCTCATTCATCAATTTAGAGTGACTACTTCCTCATATTATCCTTCCATCAGTTAGCACCATTACTAGCCATTCTGTCCTCACTAAAAAAAATCAGTTTTATACCTGCCATACATATTAAGTTCTTAAAACAACATGCATATGGACCTGTCTCTCACCTGCACATATCTACAACCTATCAGTATAGTTAAATTCCTAACTGCTACCTTCATCCCATTGCCTAAACTTATACAACCACCACAAACCTGCCTTTGCGGCCTAAATTTCTAAAACTTACATAGACTTGCCAACCACTTAACACATTCATCTACAGCCTATAAGTCTGGTCAAATTCTACCTGCTACCTTCACTCCAGTGACCAAATTTCCACACTCATGAAATTATAATACTGCCACCACATAGCCAACCTCCAATCTCTAGCTAAATATTTGAAATCAAATCTACAAGACTGTATTACTCTTCTCCCAAAAAATGTTATAAGTCTGAAGCAACGTGGATTCTGCCCCTCCTATAATACTTCTACTGCCCTTTTCAAAGCCATGTACCTAATCTACATATAAAATCACATTAACATAAAATTAAGCATTACAGTGTCTGTGTTTTAATAGTTAGCACACTCACTTTTGGTGCAGAAGACTTTGGATTCTATTCCGACACCAGGTAGATCAATTGCTAACACTGCATTGCAGCATGGGGGGTACTGCACTCATGGATGTGCCATCTTCTGGATGAGATGTTAAACCAATGCCCCATCTACTTGAGTTGGTGGTAGCTCAGGTGGATGTTAAAGAATACAGAAGGAGAAGTTCACTGATGTCTTGGCTAAATTTCATCTAGTATTATAACTACCACTTCTGATTCACCCCAAAATGAGGTTAGTAGCCTAGCAGGAGTAACACAGTCAACAAAGGATACATAAATAAAATAAAAAGGCTTTATTACATGTGCTATTTTTCTAAACTTGAAAAAATAAATTTAGATTCTGATGATTATTCACAACTGATTTAACACAGTGGACAACACTGACTTGTCTAGTGAATCACTGCTCAGGTATAATAATTACCTGTCTAGCCAACCTTTCCAAGTACTTCATGAGAAAATCATTAATATTCATCCCACCTTTCAGTCTTAAGTTCCTCAGCACTCTATTTTGTGAGCAATCCTCTTATCACAAAGACCTTCTTCACATTTCAATGGCCTTTTAAACATACATTTCATTAGTTCTTTAGTTCAAAAAGCACAACTCTCAATTAAAACCCTCAAGGGAGAAACTATTCCCTGGGATTCAGCAAGCTTTCCATGGAGTGCAGAAATAGTGCAAGAGCTGCTGCAGGCAATATGGCCGACGAGTGATCCAGGAATGAGCTCCTGGGACGTGCACGAGCGCTCCTACACTATTCCTGCATGGACACCACTGCTATATGCTAATAACCCCATTTGCTGGTGAAAACCATGCAAATGAGGTGAATTAGCGATCCAGGAAGCAGGCAGGGATCTGTGCAGGAATAGGGTAACCTGCAGAAATTTATTCGGTTACTAACCAAATACATTTCTACAAATTGCAAAACAGAGGCATGACAGCTCCAAGGAAAGCATGTATTCCATGAAGTAGGCATGCCAATGGTCAAATATATAGCCATTGGCATGAGAAATAGTTGTAAAATTATAAAAAATAACTTTTATTTTTTTTTGGCCGATTTTGGCCATTTAAGTGTAGGGCAGCGGTGCACAAACAGGATCGGCCCAAAAATAAGAAAAAAGTTGGAAATAAGCCTTTAAACCCAAATCAGCATTTTGCCATGATAGTCAATGGCATGCATAAGACAACAATACCAGGGAATAGTGGTTGCTAAGGGGGAAGGCTTAGTATAAGTGTGGCAACTATGAATTAGCATTCTGTTTTATGCAAATGAGAGGTCTGATAATGAATCTCAGAATTCCTGTCAGTGTTTGCTTGCACCCAACTGTGTTGGTGCAGCAACACCATGATATAAGTATAAGAGGTAAATGACCTCATAAGGGGGAGTGTCATGCATGCTGTAAGCTTATTGGAGCTCTGAGGCCCGTGCTTGCCCTTAGTTAAGCACAGCTAAGGAAGGGTGTATGTCTGAGGATGCCTTGCAGTGTTTACATTGCCTAAATGGGTGTGTGCACTGCGTAGTTTTAAACAAAACAAAAACACAGAAATAGCACCTCTGTTCACATCTGGTCACTGGGTATGCGGAGCACACCTCTGGGCTTAAATGGAAAGGCAATGGGAAGGGAAAACAGCAGTAGGAAGGTAATCAATGAGAACAAACATAGCTGTCAGGTGAAATGTATCTGAATCAGCCAATTACACAGGCAGCAGCCCAGCCCAGCACACTACTATAAAGCATGCAAACACCTTTCACTCTGGTTTTTCCCACAAACTCTACACCACTGGTGTTCACAGATGGGGAAATTTTTACCTGACAAAACTAACAAAACATTAGGGGCTGCTGTTGTTCTCATACATCAACATGTGGAAGAGACTGAGGGTGGTGAGGATGTGAATGCTGACAACCAACCCACAGTGAGGAGTCGGAGAAGAGTGTACAGACCCAGGATAACCTACCAGGGGCGACATGAGCTGGAGATAGCGGAGCTCTATAGGGTAGTCAGGGACATTCTACAGCAAATTGTTGAGCTGTGCCAGCCACGCCTCACACATAGAACCAACAGAGGGGAACCCATCCCAGTGGATACCAAGATATGTGTATGCTTAAGAATACTAGCCACAGGTACCTTCCAAATACCAACTGGGGATATCATGGGGATCTCACAGGCATCAGCATCAAGGGTACTCCACCAGTTCTTGGATGCCATGTCAGCACATGCTGGTGAGCACATATATTTCCTCAACACCTGTGAGGCGTTGACAATATGCGTCTTTTCCACCAAATAGTAGAATACCCAGAGGTAGTGGGTGCTATAGACTGCATGCACATACACATCAAAGCACCACACCTGGTGAGTAGAGTAGGGTCTACATAAAGTGCAAGGGCTTCCCCCTCCATCAACTGCCAGGTCATGTGCGATGCCCAGGGCATTATCTTGAATGCGTGTGCTGGCAGCCCTTGAAGCTATCACGACTCCCATATCTGGCTTATGACATAGCTGTACCAGACATTTGCTAGTGAGGACATCCCATATGGCCACCTAGTGAGGGATGCTGGTTACGCACTGGAGCCGTGACTGATGACACCCATCAGAAATACACGCACACCCGAACAAGAACTCCATAATGAGGCACATGCTCAAACCAGAATCATAATAGAGCATGTGTTTGAGATGTTCAAGTCAAGGTTCCGCTGCCTGGACATATCCAGTGGAGCCTTCCAGTACTCACCAGCTACATGTACACAAATGTTCATAGCATGTGCCATGCTACACAATATGATCCTGCGGAAACAGTTGCAGAAGGAACAGCACGGGGTAAGGCCAAACAACCCCCCACCATCACAGGCACAGAGGGACTCGGAGGAGGAACAATCTGAGCCTGCCCATATAGGCAGAAGGGGGTGTGCCCAGTATGCCTAGGCTTTGGCAAAGAGACAACGCATAGCACATACACTGACATGGTAGGAACCCTGGGAATAACACCTCTCTCTGACTTGCACATACAGTAAAAGGGATGCCAAACATGACACTACCTGTGCTTTACCATGTATAGGGAATGTACTATATGCATCCGACATAGTCAGTTCTCCAGCACCGTCGTTAATACTGGCACAGCCACAAGGTAAGTCACTCTTCCTATCAATTCCTGAATAGAGTAGTATGTTCTGCTAGTTGAATCTATAGTTTGGATGTGAGCATGCAAGGGAATCGGGTGGCTGAATGGGATTGCAGCAGATAGTGGACACCTATACCTATATGGGTAGCATGAAATCCATAACAAATACTGGTGTCAACATATCAGGCAGTACTAGAAAAGGTGACAAATCCCACTGCAGTACATGTGGTGGCCCAAATGTGTGTCCATGGGACACACACATGCATGTCAGTGAGGCTCACATACCCAACACCAGCCTCAGCCAGCAGGACAGGTGTAGATGATCATAAAGAAAGGCTGGGCTAAGGCCTCCAATTGAAGGCAATGGTGAACAGCCCCCCTCCAGACCTACACAGACAGACTAAAACAGGTCTGGAACTTGTATGTTAGTTCTGAAGGGTAAGAAGTCTGAAACTGAAATGTAGGTCAATAAAACCTAAGATCTGCACTCTACTGATATGCTTCTAGTCTGCATGATAGTACAGAATACAAAATGAAATGAAAGCTAGCAGAGTACCTGAAATACCAGTACAGTCATAACAAATGTTTAAAGTCGTCAGGTGTGCCCCCTCCCCCATAATCCTATGTAGAAATGCAGTAACATGTATGTGTGGGTTTAATAACAGTGGTGCACAGATTACCTGAGATGGCCCAATTTACAGGATAGATTGTTGCATGTGTACAATATGCAGGGGTCTATGTGTTAGGTTGTTGTGCGCTCAATATGGTCTGGAAGTGGTTAGCATGTAGGCATGGAGGGTTGTGTCTTGGTGGCCTATAGCCTGTACTGTTGATGACAGGGCCATGTTTCCACAACTGCAGTGCCAACCACAATGCTTCTCAGCAATACCCATGTCAGCAGTCATCCATACTCACTATCCAGATGTCAATATCTGTCACCGTCTGAAAGATGGACATGCCATGAATGTGGGCCCAGACATACACACAGTACACAGGTGGAAGTACCCTAGACAGAGTACATAAAATGTAACTGTCAACTGCACACACCTTTGGAATTGTACATACAGGTTAGCAGCACATTAGTTGTCTGTGTAGTATGGAATACTGATGTAATCTGACCAATCAGTGGCAGACTACAAAAGGTACAGTTATGAAGTAATGAGAGACTGCCTATGTCCCCGCACAAGTCAGCATAAGGGAAATGTCCCAGGTATGTCTGTGAGTCAGCTGCAAGAAGCTTCCATATCACACATGCACTCAGCTCACCCCACCATCAGCCACAGGTTTATCACAGGTCATATCCTTGCTGTTGGGAATGAGTACAGTATGACCCCCACTTCTGTATGGGAATACCCACAGAATGCAGCATGCTGAAAAGGTGTCCCATGCAGGTGTGTCCCTAGCTGTAAGCAGCACCCTGCCAGTATCCAGACCAATGGATTAATATGGACAGGAACTATTGTCATTAACACCTCACACACTTACCCTGTCATCCCATTGTAATTCAGAGGCTCACAGCCTGGGAATGTAGGAGTGACAGAATGCACTGGCCTGCTACAGATGGCCTGCATCACTACCAAATGGCCTACAGTCCTCTGTCAAAGGCCTCTGCCTCACCCATAGTGTCAATGTATTTTATCTCACGGGGTCCCAACTAACAACATAACACAGTCAACAGAACACAAATATAAGGCTATGTTGACAAATCCCAGTAGCATGCCCACCATGTCCAACTGCATGAACTGTGGACCAACCCCTAAATACCTCTGGGATGAAGGGAAAACTATAGGGATACTTCTCAGATATCACTCACATAATTTTAGGAAGAGGATAGAATAACAGAGTGGGGGGTGTAGAAGCATGGACGTCATGAAGTGTGTGAAGTCTGAAAATCTGATGTATGCCCATACTACCCCTGCCTGTAGTGGCTACAAACCTGCTTGTAAACCACAATGTGAAGGGGAACTGACCAGATATATGAGCCCTGCCTCTGGGTAACCTGGGTGAATCTGTACAGCTGAGAGGTATGGCCACAGCAGGTTATGGCCATTCTGTTACATTGATATATGTACAAGAAGGAGATTCTCAGCCACCACAGTACCAAGGTGCTGGACCATTTACACAGACCCATCAGCAAGTGGCTGCAGTTACCTCTCCAGAATGGCATGATTGTGCAAGAATATGTAGGCTGCAAACCACAATACTGGACCCAACTTCATTCATCTTGTATTTCCCAGGAAATAACTGTGCAAATAAGTATATCTGTCAGTAGTTGATGACATAATACATCACAGTGTAAAACAGTACATATGTCTGAATATCTCTGCTATCACCAACCATGTAACACAAGCAGCACAGACACAATAGTTACAGTATCCCACTATCTGTTGCCCATTGTGACTCCATTGTCAACCTATCTACAGATATCCTGCAGAAGTAGGTTGCTAGCTGTAAGTGTAGAACACCAAACCCTGGACTGGAGTACAACCTACCTGGAATGGATTCACACACTCAATACAGAAGGTCATACTGGGCATGCTCCTACACTTAGAGAAATGAAGCCCATGTCTGACAACACAGTGGACTATACATATCTGTCAGTTGCAGATGTCTGTGAACACACACCACATTGTATACCATTCATGTTTTGCACACACATTGAATAGGAATACTTACACATATCCAAGGCCAACATGCTATAATATGTCAAACATACACACACAGAGATGAGTGGAAGAGAGAGACAGACAGTGACAGAGAGATTTCCATCATGAGGCCTGTCCCACCCACCACACATTCAATTGGCCAATATCACATGATGTGCTGATGTCAGTCTCTGTAGACATTGCTTTTGGTAGCGCTCAACCCTATAGTGTCTGTGGTGCTTATGATAACTGTGTAACACAATAGCACAAATCAGTATTCATCTAGCATTTGTATACCCAGTCCTGTCAAATGTAAAGTTGTGTGTGACTGAGTGTGTGTGTGTATGTTATCAGAGTAATGGTTTATGGCCCATTCACACACACTGCACTTCCCATTGCCCATGTTAGCACTCCTGCTGATGTCAGTCACCTTGAAATAACCCTCTGGCCAAGTCTCAGCCTTATAAGCTGTGTGGCACTTGTAATACATGTGCAATACTGTAGTGTAAAACATTAGTTAGGTAGGAGTTCTAATCCAAGACATGGCAACTGGGAAATGCTGTGTGTGGTGTGGAGATTAATGATTTTGAGGCCATTCACGGTCACTACACCTCCCATTGCCCTACTTTAGCATGCTTGCTGATGTCATTCACCTTGAAGTAACCCTTTGGACAAATGTGAGCCCCATAAGCTCTGTGGCACTTGTGATAACTGTGTAATGCTATTGTGTAGTTATACTAGTTAGGTAGGAATTCTAATCTCAGACATGGTAGCTGTGAAACTGTGTGTGTGTGTGTGTGTGTGTGTGTGTGTGTGTGTGTGTGTGTGTGTGTGTGTGTGTGTGTGTGTGTGTGTGTGTGTGTGTGGAGATGAATGATTTTAAGGTCATTCACAGTCACTACACCTCACATTGCCCTACTTTCATATGCCTGCTGATGTCATTCAACTTGAAATGACTCTTTGGACAAGTACTAGCCCCATAAGCTCTGTGGCACTTGGGATAACTGTGTAATACTGTAGTGTAGCATACTAGTTAGGTAGGAGTTCTAATTTCAGACATGGCAACTGTGAAACTCTGTGTGTTTGTGTGAGAGAGTGTGTGTGTATCTTTGATGATACCTAATTTTATGGACATTGACACTTACTACTCTCCCTTTACCACTCCTTTAGCACTGCTGCAGATGTTAGTCACCTTCAAAGATACCTGTGGAGAGCTCTCCAACATATAAGCTCTGTGGTGCTTGTGATAACTTTGTAATACTATAGTGTAACATACTAGTTAGGTAGGAGCTCTAATCCCAGCAATGGTAGCTGTGAAACTGTGTGTGTTTGTGTGAAAGAGTGTGTGTGTCTTTGATGATACATGATTTTATGGACATTGAAACTTACTGCTCTCCCCTTACCCCTCCTTTAGCACTGCTGCTGATGTTAGTCACTTTCAAAGATACCTGTGGAGAGCTCTTCAATGTATAAGCTCCATGTTTCTTGCAATAACTGTGTAATACTATAGTGTAGCATAATAGTTAGGTAGGAGTTCTAATCCCAGAGATGGCAACTGTGAAACTGTGTGTGTATGTGTGAGAGAGTGTGTGTGTCTTGGGTGATATATGATTTTATGGACAGTGACACTTACTGCTCTCCCTTTACCCCTCCTTTAGCCCTGCTGCTGATGTTAGTCACCTTCAAAGATACCTTGGCACAGCTCTCCAGCATGTAAGCTCTATGGCATGTGCCATAAATGCGGAACAATGCAGTAGCAGAAACTACATAGATATGGGTTTGACTATCATCCGTGGCAAGTGTTTGTGTGTGTACATATGTCAAAATATGTATGCCTGTCCCTCAAAGATTTTGGCCCCATTTACAACCAGTACACATCTCAGAGCCTGACGTTAGCAGTCCTGCAGATATCATCCACCTTAGAAGTACCTGTTGCCAACCCTAAATCATGTAAGGTCAGTGGTGCATGTGGGAATTGTGTAGCATAATGGTCCATAAAGATTGTTCGACATAGGTTTGAACCTCACCCCTGGCAAATGTAAATGTGTGTGTAGAGTAAAATTATTTTTGGGATCTCTCACCCACTACATCACCCAATGCCAGAATTTAAAAGAGCTGGTGATGTTCCTTACCTTAGAAGTACCTTGGGACAACTTCCATTCTATAAACTCCGTGGTGCGTACACTATAGTAGCAGTACATAGCTTGGTAGGGGTTTGAATCTCAGTACTGGCAAGTGTGGGTGTCTGTGTGAGTGTCTGTTATCAGTATCCTGTGTGGAGGTTGCTGTGATTGTGTAATAACAGGATCCATTGAAGAGCGGGTTTTGCTAAATTATGATGTTGAGGGTCTAGTATATGTCACAATGTCCACCTTACAAGGGCAAAAGATGTCAAACACCAGAGAGGTTGGTGTAGATAATCCATAGCCCTACATGTGACATTATGGATTGGTGACCAATAGAGGCAACCCTTCTATTACTCAGAGAACACTCTCCACCAATGTCTCATACAAATACACACTTGGCTAGACAACAACCACTATATTGATAGTTCCCTGCATATTGCCTCACAGATAGTAAACATAGTGTGATTGCAGTGGAGACATGTATGTTGACCACAACAGTGCCACTGACATCAGAAAGTACTTTGATGTGTTACATCTCCTGACTGTGTGTTAACCAGCAAGTAAAAGGACATGGCACCCTGTTCCATCCCCTCAGTAGGCAAATAAATGTGTACAGTGGCCCTTTTGCTATGTTCCCCACTGGATGCCTGCAACAACTGTAGAGTCTGCAAATGTAACCCACAAAGGGAATACCATGCCTTATACACATGCTCTGTATGGACAGATGCTACTAACTCCACTGAATACTTGCATCATGCTGTCAATGTAGGTGCAAGCACGACCTCAGTTACATAGCCAGGTCTCACCAAATGAGGTCAGGAATGCTACATCAGAAGATAACAATCTGTCCACACAACATGCCCCAGAGACCTCAAGTACACTTCCACGTGTCAAAGAACATGCGTGTGGAACATGTGCACAACCCAGACACTGTCCATGTTAAGGAATATAGACCACATACATGGGAAGCAGTGCATATCACTGGCCACCTCCAATAGTAGTCCAGATGAGTGGATGGTGAATACAATACCCACCCCTGGGGACCACTCCGGGGACTATACCCCTGAGCCACACTGGGGACTATTGTCATGTGGCCTGATGCCAAGGTTTTCCCTTGGCCTAGCCTTGTACAGCCTTCAGGCCCATTCATCTACTACACACCTGTGAAGCAATGAACCTACGTCTGTGTGTGTGTGTGTGTGTGTGTGTGTGTGTGTGTGTGTGTGTGTGTGTGTGTGTGTGTGTGTGTGTGTGTTTGGAGATGAATGATTTTGAAGCCATTCACACTCACTATACCTCTACTACACCTCCCATTGCCCTACTTTAGCACACCTGCTGATGTCATTCACCTTGAAATAACCCTTTGGCCATGTTTCAGCCCTATAAGCTCTGTGGTGCTTGCAATAGCTGCTTAATACTGTAATGTAGCAAACTAGTTAAGTAGGAGTTCTGATCCTGCCAACTCTGATAATGTGTGTGTTTCTGTAAGAGAGTGTGTGTGTGTGTGTGTGTGTGTGTGTGTGTGTGTGTGTGTGTGTGTGTGTGTGTGTGTGTGTGTCTTTGTTGACACCTAGCACTGCTGTGGACACCACTCACCTTCAAAAATACCTTTGGACAGCTCTCCAACATGTAAGCTCCGAGGCGTGTGGAATAACTGCGTAACACTGTAATAGCAATACATAGTGAGGTAGGGGTTTGAAACTCAGTACTAGTAAGTATGTGTTTGTGTGTGTGTCATCAGTATCCTGTGTGGGTGTTGGGGTGATTGTGTAATGACAAGATCCACTGCAGTGTGGGCTTTGCTACATCATTATATTGAGGACCTATATGTCCCAGTTTCCACATTACAAGGCCAACAGTTTTCAAACACTGTAGAGGTTGTTGTAGACAATCCACAGCCATAAATGTGTACAGCCATGTGCAATTACAGTGTGACAGTATGGATTAGTAAACAATATAGGCAACTGTTATAATACCCAGATACCACTCTCCACCCACAGTTCATACACAAACACACTGGACTCTTACTCCCTTCCTTTCTTACTTTCTCTCTGCCTCTTTCTCTCTCTCTCTCCCTCACTGATGGATGTGGAAAAATACATCTGTTTTGCAGAGGCAACAGCTTGACTTTTGTAGGTAATGTTCATGATCACCTGATGGCCTGTGTATGAATTGAAGTCCCCCACTCACTAATTGCATGTGGAACAGCTGTGGTATCATTCCTATAGCCAATTGCATGGAAACATACTCCTATAACTTATCACTTTATGCGGGTGTTGGCCCTTTTCCTTCACTGTGAGCAGGACTTTGTGTGGGTGTCTCACAAAAAGCATCACAGAGGGTAGTTGGAAATACCTCTTATAACATGCACTGTGGATACAGGCCAACAAACAGGAGGGGATATTCCAGATATGGGGACAGAATGTAAGTATTGCTGTTCTACATTTGAAGTAATGTTGGCTTAACAGGGTTTGTGTGGATATGGCTGTTCTACATGATTTAAAATCTCGCATGACAGTGTTATGTGGTTGAGGAAACTCTCACCTGTAGGGCTATCTGCAGACTGGCCAGAGTTTGGAGTCTTAGATGTGGTGTGTTACTCATACATTTCCTATCTTTAGAAATGCAGTAGCATACTCTGATGATTGCAGTCAGTAAATGGTGACATCCATGTGAGTTACTGCCTTCATATCCCTCAGAAGAGAGATGTCACAACAAACCCTGCTACACCAGGAATTTTTTCAGTTTATGACAGCAATATGTCAATATTGGCCCTATGTTTGTGCCTCTGTCCCCAAGTCTGTCACCCTTTGTCCATATGTCATGCATTAATAGGTGCATATGTACAGTATATCATTATTTACTGACATCATTCCTGATAACAAACCAGTGATATATCAGACTGCTAGACATGTTATGTATAGTTGGCCTTATATTTGAAGACAAAACCTGGACATTCTGTTGTAGTCTGTACAGTAGTGAGGTCTGTGTACTTATGGTGATTGTTGACAGAATGTCAGTATTGTGTAGCAGTGTATTGTGAATATGTTACTTGGCCTGTGTACAGACTGTGGTAGATTTCAGTGTTCCTGGTCCTGTTCTATCTGACATTGCATGCTGCTCCAGTTTCTGGTACCCTGTCAGCGTATATGTTTGTAGAGCCAGACTGAGACATGTCCCATACCACAGTCAGGCATCAGACTACACTGTGAATTGGGCCAGTATATTTAGGGTTAGTGTGTGAGTGGCAAATATGAGGATGGTTTTGTTCACACAGTCCATATACTGTACTATTACTTAGGCTTACCATAATGTGACTATGACTGTGTTGAGATTGGTTGTAGGTATGCACTTTCACACTGGTGTCTGTTACTCCATACTGTTACATGCCTGTAGTGAATGCTATATTTGCAAGTTTATGTGTACTCCCCCCATAGGAAACTTGGGCCAGTGTTGTGGCAGTCTGCCTGTAGTTTACACAGTGCTTTGTGACATGCCTAGCAGCTCAGTGTATTTGCCTAGTGTAATGTTTTGTTCAGATATTTGTCAGATGTACTGTTGCCTGGCCACCATATGTGTTGTGTATTTCTGAAAAAGCAGTGGGATGCTGTGAAGGTGTATGTCACTAACTAGTGGGAAGTATATGGGCTTGGGACCTCTGCTCCTCAGGTTAATATGTGTTAGGTCAGATAGGAGGATGTGAATGCACCCACTGTGTGAGCTTATCTATTCCAGTATTTGTGTGATATCCCCATTTTCATGGCTGTAAACATCCCCTTTCTCAGGCTTGGTCCACATATCTTGCACTAAGGAGTTCTGTGTATACCTCTGGACTGATCAGATTGTGTCAGACTGTCCATGTTTATTGGTCATATTTCTGCTGTATTCCACAGGATCATTACTGTGATTTGTGTGGTACTTGACTTTGATGATTTTATTATGTCTGTCAGTAACTGATGGCATACATGTCAGTATCAGAAGTGACTTCCTACATGTCTGTTGACACGACCCCTGTTACTGTAGAACATTCTACATTTATACCTGCAGTACTTACATTACATTCCCTTGCAGTAAGAGGTTGTGACATATGGTGCTGAGGTATGACTCTACTACATGTTACGGACATATTTTATGCATACATACACACACACACACACACACACACATATATATATATATATATATATATATATATATATACGTGTGTATGTACATGTATACATATAGCTACATATGTATGTATATATATATATATATATATATATATATATATATATATATATATATATATATATATATATATATGCATATATCCATATACTTATGTGTAAACATGTGTGTTGTATATACCTTCCCAGATGTATCACACCATATTTATCTGATATGTGTATATTTAGATATAAAAACATGACTGATTCAACACTATTTTCACTTATAAGTACTAAACAATTGTAGTAGTCAAAGCAGTTGTTCACTACTAGTCAGTATGTGTACTGAATGATATATTTGAAAAAAACAACAGACATCTTCACAGCTCCAATGGCTTAGTGGTTAACTGCTGTGACTATAATGTACAAGGCCCTGGATTCAAGACCTGCAAGGGCTGTTTATTTTGTTGCTAGGCAGGACAAGGACAGTTGGATACAGAGTGGTTGAGGCAGTTTTGAGCAGCTTTAAGCATGTTTGCGTGGGCTGTGCGATGGTAAGCGGTGCTAATGTATAGTTAAACGTATAGGCGCTTTTACCATATAGGCTTCATTTACCAGTGTGCAAATATGCTTAGGATTTACATTTAAGTAATGCTTACACCTGCTAAGCATAGTTCATTCCCGATAACTAGTGATCACATTCCAGTCTGATAAAATAGCAGGGTAATGACATCTTTAATAAGTGTATTTTAATCCCATGTACATAACATACTTCTATGTGCTGTCATTACAGTAGCAAGAGGTGTGAGTATACTGTATGGGAATCCTGAGTATACATGGCTAGTACAACTATCTTTTCTCTTTGTATGTGTTTAATACATGAGTAGTGTCCCAGGTTATATGCAGTCACACTTGCATGTATTTTATCATTACGTTACTACTTTTAACAGTGCTTTTCCAAGTAAGAGTAGATTGCAGATTGTAGTACTGGAACCATACATCTCTGCATGCAAAGCTGGACTCTGAGTACTGACTAACGTTTTCTTGGTGTGTGAGCTGTATGTTATTAAATATCTCCTATTGGATATTGATCTGATATGTGGATATTAACTGTAGACTACTATTAGTTTAGGACATGTCATTGAGGGTTGCTGTAATGTAGTAATGGCATACCTATCAGTGTCAGACGTCTATCTGTTAAAACATTCATCCTAATGCATAACCTGTTGGCTAGCTGATTTCTGTCTGTCCTCTGTACAGATGTGCAGATGTCAGGTATCCATCTTGGCTGCTTACAGGCAATATACGATTGACTGGCACTGACATGTCTGTCCAGCTGTGTTATGAATGCCACAGCTAGGAAACCCCACCCTGTATGCACCACATGCCATGGATACCTCAACCAGACTACCACAGTTAACAGAACATGTTTAGGTACAGGTCTCTAACCCAGACACTGGCCATGTTATGTAATATATGTTGCATACATATTAATGGGAGTACATCACTGGCCCTCTGCAACAGAAAACCAGATGATTGGATGTTGAATTTAACTGTCACCCTGGGGGTGACTCAAGTGGCATCAGTTGATAGATGGCCTGCTGACAAATTTCAGGTGGCATGATATCAGTGTACCCACATGCCCTACTTTTCTCATCTCTCCATGGACTTTAGCCTGGTACAGACCTAGGAACATCTGCACCTATGGACCCCAGTACTGACAAATGCTTCAATGTGCATTACTGAGAATAACAGTGTCTGTGTGTTTGTAAACTTGTAGTTGACAATACCCTGAGGGCCTTCTCACCCACTACACCTGCCCATTGCCATACTTAGAAATGGCTGCTGTTGTAATTGATGTTAAATGTACCTTATTACACTCTTCACCCTATGGGATAACTGAAGCTTGCAGTACCAGCATAACACTGCTCTACAAATGGGTAGATAGGCATGGGTTACCCTCTGAGTCCTGGCAAGTGTGTGTATGTGTGTGAGTGTGCATATTTGTAGGTGACAGCATTCTGAGGCCATATTCTCCAAATACAATAAACCTTACCATACATTATAAGGGATAGTGATGTTGCTGACATTAGGAGAGCCATGACAACCCCTCACCCTACTATCCCTGTGGCATGTGCAATACATGAATTACCCTGTAGTAGCACTGATTAGATAGACAAGGGATTGTATTGCAGTACTGGTCAATGTGTGATTGTGGGTATTTCAGAGCATTATCATGAGTTTCAGTGAGTACAATATCCAATGTGGGCTGTGGGTGCTGGGTATACAGTCTTTACACCATGATACCCCCAGTACATATCCCAAGGTCCACTGCATGAGGACCACTGTCACCATCAACCATACAGGTAACTGATTACACTATCCAGCTCAATGATGCATGTCCTGTGTGCAAAATCTCTATAACAGAATGGACTCACTGACAAGGTAGTTAGCACTGCTAAACACAGGTCTGTCAAATGTGTCTATGACTGCATGTTATACTATGTATTGTTCATTAACACCCAGTATATCCCCCATTACCATACTGTACAAGGCCTGATGATGTTCTTCACTTAACAGGAAACTCAGGATACACCTCACCCTAAAAGTTCTGTGGTGTGTGCAATGAAAGCCAAACACATTAGTAGCAATAAGTACCTAGGTAGGGGTTCTACTCTCAGTGTTGCCAAGTAAATGTGTGTGTATGTGAAGGGATTTACTTCAGTTTGCAGAAAATATATGTCCCAGGAGATCATTTGTCCAAGAACTAACTGGCTAAAGGTAACATTTCAAAGCAATCATCTTGTGGAAATACATTCAAGCAAAACTAGCAGTGGATGTGTACATGCCCTCTTCCCCACTATACATCTGTATAGCATTACAGGAGTTGGTATATATACATGGGTGTGGTTGTTGTGGCCACAGCCAGCCAGATTGGGGTTATTGTTGTGGGTATCCCCTCGCTTAGTGTGCTGTTATACTGTACAGTTTATATTAACAGGTTAAGTAGTTGTTAATCACACTATGTGTGGTTTTACACCAACCCACACCCTCCAAAGTGGGGAGCTGTGCCACTCACACCAGAACACCTATGTTTACCAACTCCAGGATTGCACTACATTGGGGAAGAGTACATATACCCTGTCAGAACCATTGTCAATGACATTAAACTGGCAAACTGATTATTTCCTGATGTGATGTTTTGGTAATTTAGTCTGGATAGAATTACATAGGCCAAAATGAGTTCACTGCAAAATGAAGTACATCCATGTGAACAGTATTCTCTGTATATTGCATCAACACCAAAGCCTGTGTGTGTGTGTGTGTGTGTGTGTGTGTGTGTGTGTGTGTGTGTGTGTGTGTGTGTGTGTGTGTGTGTGTGTGTGTGTGTGTGTGTGTGTGTGTGTGTGTGTGTGTGTGTGTGTGTGTGTGTGTGTGTGTGTGTGTGTGTGTGTGTGTGTGTGTTATTCACAGACATTTGGTGTGTGCCACACAGTACAGTTATAATTGTCCACTGTAGAAGAGCTGCTGACATCAGCCACCATGCACTCACCTGTATACACCCCTCAGACCTATCAGCCATGTAGCACATGCAGTAACTGTTATACAGACCTGTTACTTGTGTTCAGCTGTACCCAGGATATGACACAGTCAATGTGTCACCACAGTGCTACACCCCTTGTAGGACAGGACAGCAGACCAACATTCTGCTGACACATACACACCTATAACACAAACAGAATACATTATGGAGACCACAATCAGTCAGTGTTAATACCAGCTATAATGTATCATGGCTGGACAGCTACACACCCTGACATGTGGGCATTAATCATTCCAGCTGAAAACACATTCAGCAGCATTACATTGCTAAACATTAGGACATTCACCCTGTGCATCAGAACCATATCAGCATGTCCCTGCATTGATGGAATGGATGACAGGGATGTGGCACAGGTATCATCATATGCACAGGGTGTGTTGCAGGTTTGCCAGAGGCCTAGGCTGAGCCATTTTAGTTGACATCATGTGTGTGGGTTAGGGGGTTATTTATTAAATGGGATGTGCAGATGTGGTGTGTGTAGGTATAGAGGGGTCCTTGCTGTGTTGGTGAAGTGTGTGTGTGTATGTATGCACAAAATTCTGCCATCTGGCTGCCCTATACAGGGGTTTGTTGGACAGCTGCAGACTGTACATGGCAGGGTGTACAGTTCACTGTCTCTGGCCATGGACATGGGAACTGTGCCTTCCAGGGGTTTCACGGGCACTACCAGGCAGAAGCCCAGATATGTCACACTCCCCTGATGATGACAATTGTCCAATGGATCCGCATCCCTGTTGGGACTGGCCAGGACCACATGCACATGGCCTGCTGTGTTGTGGTGTGGACAGCACCCCCCCCCTGCAGTGCTGTTGCTGGTACTGCCACTATGGGAGTGGCCGTGAGTTGTTGCATGTCCATGTAGACCTTCACCTGTTGGTGTTGCTGACCTACATCCACATGGCTGCCTCCCTACTCCCACTACATGCTCTACCACAGACACCACATGGCCAAGGATTCCCACCATCTCACCCAACCATCTATCGAGGACCTCTGCAAAATAACGGTGGGCACCTGCAAGATCATGTATTTTGTCAAGTACAGCAGAATGAGTAGCCCTCTGGAGCCTCAGACTTTGGTAAAATGTTCCATACGTGGCTGTGCCTCCATGATGGCCCAAAACATGCATCTGGTGACACCTGCTGTAGCACTTCTGCCAGGGGCATGATGGCCAGCAGCCCTCCTCTGAGCACCCCTGTACATCTGCCTGTGTGGTACCTCAACAGTCATCCGACTATGGCTTCTGTGTACAGACACACTTGCCCCCTTGCCATCACCCGCCAACTGTCTCTCATCTATGGCCACTGGTGATGGGATATGTATGGTCATTGAGACTGTGTGCATGGATGGGGTGGATAAAAGTGGGATGTCAACCGATGGCACAGTTTCAGCCCCTGACAACACCACCTGTGCCTCACCATGCCTATCATCATTGACAGAGTCTGTATGGACACTAACATCAGTTTGCCTGCAGGAGGGCCCTTGACCCACCTCGCCACCTGTGAGGGGCAAACAAAAAATGCAATTTATGACCTGTATACACACACACACACACACACACACACACACACACACACACACACACACACACACACACGATTACTTACAGGTGAAGTGACACAAAGATATTACACAGACCTCTCATTACCCAACATATGGCACACAACAGCATGCACTGTAGCCATATTCAATCCTTGTTACCAACATTATACAGCTCTGTGATGCATGAGTTGTGTTAGTAGGTGATGCCCCTTCCCCTGGAACACATTGCACCCATGTACACAGTATTGATGTGCACCTGCACAGCACACTGGCATGTACTGTGCACTATACCTCACAAGTGTACACACCATTACTGAATATGTATATGTGTGGCAGTTATATTTGCTCTGTTGCTCACAGCCCCTGTGTGTTTGTCAGACACATACCTGGGTTGATATAAGGACTGATGTCAATAGTTAATGCCTGACCTCTGATTTGCAGATCTCATCATCAGCAGTGCATGTATGAGCAAAAATATCCAATTACACTGACAACCTTCAAAGCTTAATGTGGATATGAGGAATGTACACACCCTTGTTGACATGTCAGCCTCCTCCATGGTATGCAATGGGACCACAATACTGCATATGTTAACATTACACACACCTGATATGTGACATATGATCTGTGCAATCCAATGCAGTATCAAACAAATGTGTTAGTCGTGCAGATGCTGAATGAGATGCATACAATATGTGGGTTGCATAAGTGTGTACACCCTTAACACAATGGTTTGTTGCAGCACCTGTTAAGTGAACTACAGCAGTCACTATTCCTGGAAGGGATATACTAGCATGGCCTATCTTCACTTGCCATTATTTGGTCACTTCGCCCTACAAATGTCCCCCAACTCTGCTGGATTGCAAGGTCAGCTCATGTGCACAGCCCTTGGAGGTCACACAGTGGCTACACTATTGCTGTGGAGTCAGGGTTATGTCTGACACAATTCATGACCTTTACTGTGTTCAGATACAGCCATTCTTAGTGAGCTTTGGATGTATGCTTCAGTTCATTGTTGTGTTTCAGGAAGACATCCCTCCCCATCCTCAGCCTTATTGCAGATGCTTGACAACTATGGGCCACACATGAGTGTTATTTTGCAGTGTTCCAAATTCTGAATGCCATGTCTACCGGTCTAGTTCCTGCTAATGGACAGCAAAGGTGTACACTGGCACCAGCAAGGTAAAAATGGGATGATGGCACTGAGGTGGAGTGAAGTGTTGCTTGTGCACCACATGTATCTTTATGAATACTGTCTGTAGGTTTCAACCTTGGTCTCATGATGCCATTACACATTGCAACACATGCCTTTGGGAGACTTGATGTTATGCATATGCTATCTGTAGAGAGCCCTGGATGATGCTGCCTGTGGAACAACTCTTCCATCTGATTACCCTAACCCATAGGCCACACTTATGCAGATTCCAGGTGATTGTTGACCCAGGTGCTGCACAGGCAGTATGTGCTAGACATTTCTACAAATCCCTCAGTGTTTCTGCATGTTTCTTGGCAGCCTCCGTGACCAGTTTGCAACATGTGTTGCCATCTGTTTTGGATGGGCATCTGTTTATTTTCTACATCAATGTTGCCCCATACATCATACACGCATACGTGACTGTCTGCACTGTTTGCCATGGTATATGCAATGGTGAGGTAATGCTACTTTTCCCATTCCTGAGTGCTACCTTTCAGATATGGGATCCATTTCATGGTTTGTAAGATGTGTGCAAGCCATGGCTGCCTCTGTTGCAGGTGAGTGGGCAAATGTCATGGGCATACTTCTTGGACAGCAGACCATTAACTGATGTGACATTGAGGCCCTGTACTTGATGGAAGGTGTGTACTCAAGAAGAGTGAATACTGTCAGTACCTCACAAGCTGCTTCCACAATATGTTATTTGGAGTGTGTGCACACATATGCTTCTAGTGTATGTTGAAGTATGTATTCCCCATATTTGTTGTCCTAACATAGGATTCCATATTACACATTCATTGCTCATGTTAGGATCACATTATAGGTTGTAAAAGGTGTAGAATGTGGTATTGTGATTTGCCATTGTTTAGATCATGAAAAGTTCACATTGTAATAGTGGTGTATACACTGTTGTAGCTACTGTATAAGGGTAATGTTTCAGACATGTCCCTACTGTAGGCCATTTGTCTCACCATTATGTTCATTTCTGTCCACACATCTTGCACTGACAGGTTGTTAGGTATACTGCTGACTCTTATATACCTTTCCTATATGCCACCATGGTGACCACTGTGATGCAGTGCAGTTAACAGCAACAATAAATGAACATGTACAGCGTGCATTATGGGTAAGTGTGTTACAGGTGTGTGTGGCAAATAGCATGGCCATAACATGGCCAGTGTACTGACAAACCTGAACAAAACAACTCCATACTCACCAGCTACAGGCTGCTGGCCCAATTGTATACCAGAGGGACCTAAATAGTTGTGTGAGAGATGTACTGTCAGTAGCCATACCTGTGGTATAGGTACAGGGTGGGAGCAGCATTTCAGCACATCAACAGTACAAACTCACAATATTAGAGATTATGCACACCTTTTCATTACTACACTGCAGCAACAGACTATCTTATCTGACATATGCATGTTGATACTTTACAGATGAAAATGGATAAGCAACAGTGGTCTACTAATGTGCCCTGGGGCCTTACCTACATGGTCCTCGTCCATTGTTTGGGTGGCACTCACCTCCACAATGCTGTTTCCAGCTTGCTGGCTTGGCTGGCGGGTGGTTGCCCCAATGCTGGCAAGGGAGCTCCTCAGCATGTGTCAGTGGGGGCTAGATGGCATGATCACCACCTGTGGCAAGCTGGTCCCTCCTAACTGCAGTGGCATGCTGATGGGCATGGAGGAGCAGATCCATGCAGCGATGCTGCACCTGCTCATAACTGCGGTTGTGCAGGCTGACATCGTTTACTCTGTGGATGAGCTCATTCCACAGCATGGTCCTCTCCTGCAGATACTGGGCCCTGTGTCCAAAGAGGATGTCATGATGGACTATGAAGAACTGGATTATGGCATCATTTTCCAGGGGTGTGTATGCAGGCAGGCATTCCTGGGATATTGTACCTGGAAGACATAAACAGGAAAAAAGGTCAGGGGACCTCATACAGTTGTCCACGTGCACATCAACAGTGGGTATTACTTGCAAATAATCCAGACTATACCATAACGCTGTAAGCTATCATGGCTTGTACATCTTGCATTACACTCCTGGCCCTGACCTGTCATGTTCCCCCAATGTTGGTCATTTAATGGCATAATCCACTACACACTATTCATTTTTGTGTAGAGGGATGACAATGGCCATCGTCCAAGTGGATGGTGGCATGAATGTGTTTAACTGTAGTGTGTGATGGGACTGTGAGCACATACCTGTGTTAATGTAGGAGGCAAACTGTAATGTTCTCATGCCCCATGGAGAATTGCTGTTGTTGCCATCAGTCGGCATTATATCCATGTTCGCCATTGATGTGGGCAGGAGTGTGGGTGATGTGCATACTCCCCTGTACTACTGTTGTGGACAGGGTGCCACTGCTCCTCCCTATCCTGTCTGATGCAGGTTGCCTGTATCCATGGCATGTGTGTATGAGGTGTGCTTTACGCCCAGTACAGGTTGACTTGTGTTACTGGCTCTGAGACTGCGTACATATGTGTAGAGATGGCTGCAACTGGCCTTGCTGGTTTGCACATGTCTGATTTCTAGTCATAGTCAGCCTTACAGGAGGTTACCTGTGAACCTACATGATAGAGGTGCACTTGCTTACAAGTTGTGGTCTGCACCTATGTGTCCCTGTACAGCAACTATAGCAATGTATTATGTGCTTTGTGTCTTGGTGGTGTCCACCAAGGGGGATTACTCTATTGTTGGTGGAGGATGAATGTACAGGTAAGGTACTGCTGATTCCATATAGCTACAATGGATATGAAGTGTACACACCCCTGTTACAATGCATGGTATTTGTGCAAATGGAACATGACCCCACAAAAGCATGGCAACAGAATCCCCACCTGTGATGTGTCCTATAGCCTGCTCAGTTCAATAGGGAACATAACAACCTGTCCTGTGGAAACATATAGGTACATAGGTGTGTACTAGATTAATGGCCCTGGAGCCTTTAAAAGCCCAGTCCATGGGATTACCCTGACATTGTGCTACCCGACCTTAGTTCCCAGTGTCGCTGTCGAGTAAAGCCAATGGAGTTATCCCTGTGGTGAATGTTCTATTTCCCATCCACTCATTAAGATTTCTCTTGATGAGGGCCAGTGAGGTGCTCTGCTTGACATGTAAGGGAAGTCTATTCCATAGCATGGGCAGTCTCTGGGTTATGAACCTGTCCTTCCAGAATATGGGAAGTAATACTCAGTACAGTAAGCCAGTTGAATGTGTGTGCACACACTTACACTGGTATGTTGTGTAAACACCTGCTGAGATGATTACAGCATTCAGTTGTCTTGGTTTGTACTCTAACGGCATATCACATCTTCACTTGGCAATGGTTGCTCACCTTCCATGAAACAGCTTTGTTTCTTTTTGAATAGAATTTTACAGGTTATGGGTCACATTTGAGCTGAGAAATGTTTTGACAAGACTTCCTGTGGTCTCATTGGCATACAGCACACAAACCTGGCATTCCAACAGGGGTGTGTACACTTTGATATCCAGTGTATATGGGTGTTGATATAGCTGTTAGTGGTAGGCATGGACAGTGGGTCATAACACAGTTGTACACTTCTCTGATTAGTATGTGATAAGCATACCTACTGTAGTACACATATCAGTGTCATGGCAATGCAACAATCAGTAGCTGTACACATTTTATTTTGTTGCATGCAGTGACAGTGTGGGCATTGTCCCTTTACCTTTCCTGTATGGAAGACATCCTTCCTGTGTGTGGGAAATACAAACTAAAAGATGCAACTGTTCTGTTGAGAGACCAAATTTCACAAGTCCCAAACTGAGATTCACACAAAAAGAAGAAACTGGTCTCACCACGATAAGCTTTGAAATAAAACTCCTTAGTCCTTGATGCAAAAATAGATTTAAAACTTTGTATCTTTATTCCATGTAACAAAAAATATATTTTATAATGATTTTATTCACTATGTTATATGTAATTTATATGTAAATAAGCTATATATATTTTTTATATTCTTTATAGATACACATATATATATATATATAGTTTTTATAAAGTTGTATATTTATGTGTTATTTGATTGTTTGTTTATTTATTTTATTAGTTAGCACATATTAGTATGCAGATCATATAAAATTCATGTTTTAAAGACTATGCACTAAAACTCAAGATATATGGGTTGCCTAAAAATGTTTTAAAGTGTTTACAAGAGTTTCCGGTAAAACAACAAGGTTCGTTTTAAAGTAGCTCTTTATAAGAATGGCTCTATAAAGAGATGTGCATAAGTGGGTGATAGCTACACTGGTTACATATACATATTTTCCTGGTTGTTAGAAAGAAAGTAACAATGAATGTTAAATGCTTACTTTGTTTTTCCTGCACTTGTTTTTCCTGCACTTGTGAATGAATAAGGTTGGCAGGGTCTTGAGAACAGTATTTGCATATTCGATTGTTTAAGTGATAAATTGAAAACCTAATGAGTTAAGTTCCCGCCTATTTTACTTTAAAATAGAGAGTTTTGTTTTTAAAAGTTATCTGATGAAGCATAGTTGTATCTATGCGAAAGCGCTTATCAACTTTTTTGTTACATGGAATAAAGATACAAAGTTTTAAATCTATTTTTGCATCAAGGACTAAGGAGTTTTATTTCAAAGCTTATCGTGGTGAGACCAGTTTCTTCTTTTTGTGTGAATCTCAGTTTGTGACTTGTGAAATTTGGTCTCTCAACAGAACAGTTGCATCTTTTAATTTGTGTTTTTTGCCATTTTTGTGTTGCGACTGCCTGACACGATGGAACAGTCTAATGTTGAATTAGAATACCGGCCAGAGACGAGGATACCAGCATTGCTTTTCATGGATTGCTACATAGTCAAACCAACCCTTTA
The DNA here is from genome assembly GCF_019279795.1 of Protopterus annectens. NCBI lineage: Eukaryota > Metazoa > Chordata > Ceratodontiformes > Protopteridae > Protopterus > Protopterus annectens. The sequence continues at coordinate 1,637,394,780 of NC_056729.1, forward strand.
TTGGCTCTGGATTTGGAAGACACCATGGAAGTCAGAAACTTATCTAGTACAGATGAAAATTTAAATGACTTTTTCAAACTCTCCAAGGAGTTTGAAGAGGATCTTTACAGGTTGCAGCGCTATGCCTGGCAAAGGCAGCATTTGGAAGCTTCATTACATTTCCGTGTGGTACCTAGGGGCATGCGGGTTCTCTGCATGCCCACCTCTGGGAGAAAGCCATCCTACTCTGTTAAAAAAATGGCAAGACCTCAACATTGAGTTAGGATTCAGTTATATGAGACTTCTTATTGAATATTTTTCACCTCTAGAAGCAGAATTGTACAAAGATTGACTCAGCCTATAAAAATCTAGCTTCCTGTTTTAAATCGGAGCAGTGCAAGTTAAAAATACAAGACATTTGTACACGGATCAACACTTTTAGTGAGAAGTTGAAACAAATTAAGTTAAAAAAACTTCAAAGGGATTACAAAGACTTTTCTCTCGGTCAGATATTTGTTTGGCCGAGGTACAATCTAGCATAAGTGCAGCGTGTTGACGACGTACCAGTTGATCTAGCCTCTTCCTCAAGAGTTAATTTTCAACCCGTAGACAGCAATTCTGGGTTTTCAATGTGCCTCACAGGTCCGAACATAGGACCCGTGTCTCCCGTGGCCAGTAATAACAGGGAATGAGTCTCAGTGGTTTCTGTGACTCCACCGCCTAACCAACAAGCTCTTTTGGATATTCCAACAGGAACAGCTTTAGGAGCGATACCTAAGGCTAAGCAAGATAATCATTTTTTACCTTACCCCATAAAACAGGTTACTCGCAACAGGGGGCGATCAAGCAGCAGAGGACCCAGGAAGCGAAAATTCACAGGAGAAAGGTACGAAGACTTGAGAAAAGCAAGAAATTGACTGTCATGCCTTATAATTTGTGTAGCGTTGTACTGGATGACTCAGACATTACGCTCTTAAGTAAAGGCTTAAATTTTATTCCTGCACTATGTAGTAGATTAACAGATACTTTACTTGATCTACGCTTGTTTTGTAGATCAGTTTCACTTAAAGTGTTTTTTAATGACATCAATGAAACAACTATGGATTGTAATAAGTCTTTTAAACGTAAAAGTAACTTTGTTCCGATACCATCTGTAAGTGTAGAAAGTTTTCAAAAAACATGTGAAAAAGATTTCTATACTTTGTTTTCCTAAAACAGTAAGAGGGCAGCCTATGTGAATCTTTCTTCAGCAGAATTTAAATCCTTAACTAAAATGAAGACTATGACTGACATAGTCATCAGACCTGCTGATAAGGGAGGAGGTATTGCTATTTTCAATACACAGGATTATGTAGCACTCATGTTAGATTTACTTTCTGACTTTAGTACTTATAAGATTGTTAGCTTAAATGATATCAACAAAGTCATTATGAATGTACAAGAAACTCTTAATGATCTACTTTATTGTAGACAGATCAATATTGATCTACATAATTATTTTTTCATTGAACATCCATTAATACCGGTAGTCAAAGGACTACCCAAGATTCACAAGCAAGTTACACCCATTCCTATGAGACCCATAGTTTCAGGGAAGGGGTGGGTCACTTCAAACATTTCTAAGTACATTGAACATAGTCTTAGGCCAGTTGTGGAATCTATTCCATCCATTTTGAAGGATTCGTATGACTTATTAGACAGTGTTCTACAATTGAAATTAGAGAGAGCACCTGACAAGTACCTTTTGGTGACACTGGATGTAAAAAATTTATTTACCTCCATCCCTAATGAAGCGGGTTTAGAAGCTATTAGGGAGTTATTGGTTAGTGAACCATCTTTTACAGGTGATAAGATTATCCTGATTTGTCAACTTCTCGAGTTAGTTCTTAGCAATAATGTTTTCTTGTTTGGCAATACTAATTATCTACAAACATGGGGGGTAGCCATGGGCACCCCCTGTGCTAATACGTATGCCAGCTTGGTGTTTTTTAGCTGGGAAAAGAGGTATCTATTTGACCATCCCACTTTTAGCAAAGTAAGATACTATAAACGTTTTGTTGACGATGTACTAGTTGTATGGGAAGGCACAAAAGAAGAATTTGAGCAGTTCTTAGGATATTTGGAAACCACTACAACTTACCTTAGATTTACTATGGACTCTTCATTTACTAAGGTAAATTTTCTAGATGTGACTCTTACTCTGACTGAGGAAGGTAGCATTACATCTTCCATTTATAGGAAACCATGTTGGACTAATACTTTGCTTAGCTTCGACAGTATGCACCCGAGGCATACATTTTCAGGCATAGTAAAAAGCCAATTTATAAGGATCACAAAACTTTGTAAGTCCAATACCTCATTAATCAAAGAAGCCGACAAGTTGGAGAGTCTATTTATTGATAGAGGCTATGATCATGCACTTGTTAAAAGCATTAGACGAGATATAATAAAGGATCAAGTGATAATAAGTGCTACACCAAAGAAAGGGATTAGGAATGAGGATAGTGGTACACTTACAAGGATAAGGTATCCACAGCATAGTTCTAAGGTTTTGAAATATGTTATTAAATACACCAGTGATGTGAAACAGATTGAAAAAAATCATTCGTAAGAACTGGAACATTTTAATCACAGATGAGTTAGTAAAAAGTATAGTAGGTGATAAGCCTAGATTTATGTATGAGAATTGTCCTAATCTGAAACAAATTTTATGTGATACTTTCATTCACAATAATAGTACATCAATCACCATTTATAATAAACTAGGTACTTTTCCGTGCATGAGTTGCAACAGATGTTCCCATATTTCAACATCACAAGCATACACTCATCCGTTTTTGGACTTTAAGTTTACTCCCAGGTTCCATGCTACCTGCTTGACAAAAAATCTGATATATTTAGCAACTTGTAACAAATGCATAGCTTTCTATGTTGGCCTTACGAAACGTAGGCTAACTGATAGAATTTATAACCATTTGTACGAAATCAAGAAAGGTAGTGATAATAATGCCTTAGCTTTACACATCAAGGAGAACAAAGAACACACTTTCTGTTTTAGGATTTTAGAAATTGTGCCTATGAATAAGAGAAGAGGTGACACAAGTAATATGTTAGCCATGGCAGAATTAAAGTGGATTTTGAGACTGGGGGCCCACCTCCCTCCAGGCATAAATAAATTTGTTTCCATCAAACCTATATTAAATAACAGATGGTGATTTAACATTGCTAAAGAATGTGCATTTGTTAATCTAAACCTTTTCAGAGGGAATGTCAGCTTCTTTACTTTAAAACATTGGGTATAATAACCAAGTGTATGACATAGTTAGATCTTTATGTAGCAAATAATTTTTTAGTAAGGTGACAATGTTTCACTTCAGTACAGTTTTAACACTTTAAGGTCCTTATCAAATAAACGCATATATTTTATAATGATTTTATTCACTATGTTATATGTAATTTATATGTAAATAAGCTATATATATTTTTTATATTCTTTATAGATACACACATATATATATATATATATATATATATATATATATATATAGTTTTTATAAATTTGTATATTTATGTGTTATTTGATTGTTTGTTTATTTATTTTATTAGTTAGCACATATTAGTATGCAGATCATATAAAATCCATGTTTTAAAGACTATGCACTAAAACTCAAGATATATGGGTTGCCTAAAAATGTTTTAAAGTGTTTACAAGAGTTTCCGGTAAAACAACAAGGTTCGTTTTAAAGTAGCTCTTTATAAGAATGGCTCTATAAAGAGATGTGCATAAGTGGGTGATAGCTACACTGGTTACATATACATATTTTCCTGGTTGTTAGAAAGAAAGTAACAATGAATGTTAAATGCTTACTTTGTTTTTCCTGCACTTGTTTTTCCTGCACTTGTGAATGAATAAGGTTGGCAGGGTCTTGAGAACAGTATTTGCATATTCGATTGTTTAAGTGATAAATTGAAAACCTAATGAGTTAAGTTCCCGCCTATTTTACTTTAAAATAGAGAGTTTTGTTTTTAAAAGTTATCTGATGAAGCATAGTTGTATCTATGCGAAAGCGCTTATCAACTTTTTTGTTACATGGAATAAAGATACAAAGTTTTAAATCTATTTTTGCATCAAGGACTAAGGAGTTTTATTTCAAAGCTTATCGTGGTGAGACCAGTTTCTTCTTTTTGTGTGTGTGGGAAATGGTGTAACAAAGATTGTGCATACAGGCCATCTACATGTTTGTATAAGGTTCCAGACCTGGGGACAGTGTGTGAGTATTGCTGTTATATGCATGGAATGCTGGTAATTTTACAGGGTTCGTGTGTACATGCTAGTTTTGCATGGGATGCAGTCTGTCTGCATAGCTTTCAACTGTGGGCCTATCCACATGATGGCCAGAGGATTGGCTGTTATGTTTTGTCTGTTCCCAACACAGATCTTGTCTCTGACATATATGTCGCATTCTCTCTGTTGATTGCTATCAGTACATGGCAACATCCATTTGATTTAATGACTTCATATTCCTGAGTAAGGGTATGTTGCAACCAATCCTGTAAAACCAGCAACTTTCACAGTGTATAACAGCAATATTTCAAATATGGCCCTGCGTTTCAGCCCCTGTCCTCCACCTATATACCAGGCTTTGTCCAGATGTCATGCAGTAGAAGTTTGATAGTTAATGTCCTATCATTATTTAGTGCTGACATTCCTGCTATCATTCCAGTGATGTTGTGGACTCTCACACAAGTTGTGGGGTAGGGTCCATATATATGAGGGATACAGCTGGACAAAACATGTGTGACCCTGTACAGTCTGGAGGTCAGTGTATGGAGAACACTGCTATATGCCCTTGTAAGACATTTTATGGGGGAGGGGTAGTCAATGTTTTTAACCTAGGCTGCTACAACATGTGAGGGATATCAGTAATAAGAAATATTAAGGTATATGGCTGTACATTTTCATATGTTTCACCATGGGAACAGTGGTGGGCTAGAGCTTACTATCTTGCACACAGTTTTGTTTGTCAGTGTGATAGTGACGTTTTAATTTAAGCATTGTTATTTAACAGATACATTTACATTGTGACAACTGATACTTTTCCCCCTAGGGGGTTGAGTACAGAGTGTAATTGGAGGCTGTTGAACTACATCTGTAATTAAGTGTTGATTGATTCTCTAAGTATTTATATATCTATATGTTTATGTATGTATATATATATATATATATATATATATATATATATATAAATATATATATAAATATATATATATATATATATATATATATATATATATATATATATATATATATATATATACTGTGTGCGTGTGTGTTTGTGTGTATATGTATCATTAGAATGTTTAGTGCTTCCACATTGTACATTTCCTATGGCAGACTGACTGTTCTTCATGATATGTTAGAGAAATTATCCCACCCTCTTACAGCTGAGATGGCTTACTAGCAACTTGTTGTGGATATGTTGTGCAGGGTCCTGGGTTCAAGACTTGCAAGTGCTGGTTATTTTGTTGCAAGGCAGATCAGTTCAGCTATGGAGGAAGGGATAATAGCAATAATTACAAGAGATCTCCATTTATAGTGCCTTTGGTCAGATGTTTTGCAGAGAGAGGTTCACAGTGTGGATCCGATGTCCGAATGCTGTCTTTTACCAAATAATGTAAAACAAAACTAGACAACATGAAATCAAAATAACTGGGGGACTACACCCCCTCACCCCCAATCTGGGGGGCTGCACCCCCACATCCCCCTTAATATATTTATACTAACTCCAGGATTGCACTACAGTGGAGAAAAAGGCATATACCTTTGACTTGCCTTATTGTACTACTTGTCAGTGAAATGAGTTTTAGGTGAAATGAACTTTAGGTGATTTGGTCTCAGTGTAATGAGTTTAGGTGAAATGGGTTTTAGGTGAAGTGACACGTACCTATATATATATATATATATATATATATATATATATATATATATATATATACATGTCTGTCTACATATATATATATATATATATATACATATATATATATATATATATATATATATGCATATACATATATAAATACATTTTCCCTACTGTTGAATGACTGTGCTGCATGATATGTTTAAGAAAACATCACACATATCTACAGTTCATGTGACTTAGTGGTAACTTACTGTGCCTATGGTGTGCAGAGTCCTGTGTTTGAGACTTGCAAGGGTTGCTTATTTTGTTGCTGGGAAGAACAAGGGCTGTTGGATGCAGAGTGATTGAGACACTTTTAAGCAGTTGTAAGCAGGTTTGTGCAGTTTTGCATGGCGGTAAGGAATACTAACTTCTGGTTAAATATGCTTACGGACAGCCTGAAAATTGTTTAATCTGTGTAGGCATTGCTTAGCACTATGCAAATTGGCTTAAACCCACTTACTACTGCTTAAAAGTGCTTACTCCCGCTTACACCCCACACTAATTAATTTAAAAGTAAAGAAAAAAGGGGTGATAGGAAAGTGGTGAAAAAGGGGGCACAAAGAGGAAAAAACAATAGGAAAAGTAGCTAGGGATGTGCAGGACGGGTGTAGGGAAGGTCCATAGCTGTCCATTTCTTCTACAGCAACAGCTGTGCATATATACTGAATTTGGAGGTATATTTGGACACTCAAAACTGTGAGAGAAAGGTGAGGACAACAATAATGTGTTGTGAAGTCAATTAGACCAGATTACATATATTCACTGGACACGTGTGAAATGGACAGTTATGTATGGGGCGAAATTTTTTGGGGGGAACAGATTTCCCCTTTGTTTTGAGGTGAGAGTGGGATGTTGGGAAGGATAGTAGATATATTTGGGGAGGTAAGTTGAGTAGGAAGGCAGACAAGACAGACAAGACAGCATACAGGGGCGGTATATGACACATGTGGGGGTTAAACACCTTGGATGGGGAGGGGTGTTTGGAATTCGGAAGCCCATGAGCCCCCAAATGGAAACAGTGGGACTGAAGTCCCCACCCATGGGCAGTCACCACTGCACCTTCACGGCCCCAAAGGTGTCTGTGCTGGGGGCTGAGTAGGAGGAGCAGGCTGACCCTCTAAATGCACCACACGGCCCTCAAGCTGGCGTAGCAGATCTCCAAACTCCCTTCCGAGTTCACTATGAACCAATCTCCAGACCTGACTTCAGGTGACAGGATCTGGTCCGTGCCCACTCCCGGGGAGGATGAGCCCCATCCTCTGAGGTGGTTCTACCTGAAGGTGGTGCAGGACCAGTGGACAAGGAGGTCCCAGGGTGGGTCCCAGACATGCTGGGGCCCGGTGCCACGGCCAGATGAGGTGGGAGAGGTGGGTCCACTGGGACCGGCCTTCCCAAACATGCTATGGTGTTGCAGTTTTAGAACATATATGGGTTAGTAATAGTCAACACAATCCAGGATTAGTTATAACAGCATGCATAGATATTCCCATTAACCCAAAACACCAGATTTGGAACAGCAGCATAGCAAACAGAACACATGCATATATGGAACCACAGTGGCCATTACAACAGCATGTGGGTTATGTTGATAGCAACAGGCCACCAATGATAGTATTTCAACATGGAACATTAATAGAAACACATTTCAATATTTGTTGAACAATAGGACATATTTCCCAACAGTAGGTTTGGTGTATACATACCCATTGATTTGTGTGTTTAGATTATTGTTGCAAATATGGTGTGTGGGGGGGGGGGGATGTCAATTAACAACTTATATATATCCTTGCAGTACTCACAACTTTAAGGATCATTGCTATAATCATTATTCTACAGGTATTATTACAATACCCTATGGCCTTGGTTTGGGCAGTGGTATGTTTGTACACAGTATATACGTCAACTGTCTTATAGCTAAATTCTACTTCTCTTGTCTGGCAGACCTGTGGAGGGAATGTTTGTTAACACTACCTGACTGTTTCTACACATATTCCCAGATTCCTAGTTGTAATTATGCACATACCTCTCAATCTCTTAATGCACAACATCTAGGCAAATCTTGATGACAACATGGGGGTACAAATAGGGACATATTTTGAATATTGCTCTTATAAACTTTTAGACAATTGCTTGAGTAACAGGATTTGTTTTAATACACATTTTCTGAAGGATTTGAAGTCTAACACTCAAATGTATGTCATTATTTGATGACTACAATACTGAGATCATTCCACTGATTTGCCCAGAAAAAAAGAGGAACAGGCCAAAAATATGAGCCAAATATCTGGACATTCTGGGAAAATCTCTACAGTTGAGAGGTATGATTATGCATACAGCTTACTACCACTGCCAGGATTTGAACCATGGCTGTGTCTGCTAAAAATACAACAATTTCTGTTTCATCAGAGTGAACTATTTAGATACTGGTGTCTGTTTTTTCAGTGTTTTCTGTCTAAGTCTCTCTTGGTTGTACAATCTGACCTTGTAATTACAACAGTCTTATACAGACATTTCTAGACATAGTTTTATGTAGCACAGTGTGAGAAACAGTGGTTGACACAACAGTACTATTCTGATATCAGAGTACACACTACCAGTCCAGAATTTAAATCTTTATTGCCAGGCAGTTACAGTTTTCTTATCTGACAGACCTGTAGGGGGAATGCTTGTTAATACTACCTGACTGTTTCTACATATATTCCCAGGTTCTTAGTTAATGTTATGCACATACCGCTCAATCTCTTAATGCACACACTCTGGACAAAGCTTGACAACATAGGGGTACAAATAGGGACATATTTTGAATATTGCTCTTATAAACTTGAAGGGTTGCTGGAGTAACAGGATTTGTTTTAATATACATTTTCTGAAGGATTTGAGGTCTGAAAGTAAAATGTATGTCATTATTTAGTGACTGCAATTCTGAGATCATCCCAGTGATTTGCCAGGGAGACAGAGGAACAGGCCAAACATATGAGCCAATTATTTGGACATTCTGTGAAAATCTGTACAGTTGAGAGGTATGATATACAGCTCACTACCACTGCCAGGATTCAAACCATGGCTGTGTGTGCTAAAATACGACCATAAGAGTTACATCAGAGTGAGCTATTTAGAAACTGCTGTCTCCTCCAGTGTTTTCTAAGTCTCTCTTGGTTTTTACAATCAGCTCTTGTACTTATAACAGTCTTATACAGACATTCCTAGACATATGTTTTATGTAGCACAGTGTGGGTAACAGTGATTAACACAACATTACTATTCAGAGACTGCAACACTAAATGCCATATAATACCAGAGTAAACATAACCAGCCCAGGATTTAGAACTTTATAGCCAGGCAGTTACAGTTTTATTGAAATATCACCTATATGGGACTATTACCGTCATATTGTCTGGTTTATTCAATACAACCAATACACAGTTTTTATACTGCCAGGTGAGTTTCTACTACTTTATATCTATTTGGTATTATTGATGAATCCGTGGGATTATCTTTTGTATTCTCCAGCATGTTCCATTTAACCTTTCTCTCAATCTCTCTGACCTAGACTGCAATCTCATATTTTCTGCTGATACATATAAATAGCTAAGAATTAATGTAAGATCATAGTTCCCTTTGCACATATACATAGCTATAAGGTAAACACACTACTGAGGCAACTCTGAGTCACATAAAGGCTTACCAGTTTTCCTGTGTAGAAACATGGAAGTCAGTCGTTAACAACATCCTCATTTCTAAACTCAGGTATTTATTTGTTCTCTTCATGTTATGTATTCCTCATAAAAATTCCCTCCATTAGAAATCCTTAAACATTTTGGATTTATGCACTTATCAATGAGCTTTGCTTTTTTCTCTTTCTTATTACCACATACAAAAGAAATACATTTATGTGTGTTACATTTATCTGTAAGTTTGCATACAGATTATGCATTTTACCCATCATTACCCACTAAAAGATTTGTGTTCAGGGGCCACCACTTTTCAAAGATCCCACCCCATGTTCTCTCCATAACACTTCCACCATTCTTTAAACTGACTCTTGTAGTTCAGCACATCATACTTTCTCAAATTCAAATTCTCTTCACCCTCTGCAGCTTCACGAAAGCTCACTGAAGCTTTCTAACGCTAGTATTGTGCTAATCATTCATAATATGCTTGACATATGTGATACGTTTGAGTTCCTCAGCTTCCACTTGCCTACTGTGTACCTCTGTAAAAGTCACTTATCAAGACAGTGCATCTAGGTTGCCCCTGAAAAGAGGCAGTTGCTCCCAGTCAGTCTTCCTTGTTAGCATACAAAAACCTTATGTATTTATTTTTATTTATTTAGTTAGTTAGTTTATATTTACTGTATTTATCTGACTGGGTTTAATCAAAAACTTCTTTTCAGCAGTGGCCCGGGAAGAAAATCTCCAACATATTACAAACATTTTTAAACAGACATTCAGTAATATATGTGAATACACATTAAGTAATAGTACACACACATTTGCTAATTAGATTATATTTATGTGAAATAAAGGTAACAATTGCAGTATAAAAATGTTTATGCATTAATAAATGTTGCACACCGAGCAATTGAAAACATGTATTAGGAGGCTGGTCAGACAGATAATAAATTATGTGATAGGTGCTTAGAAAACCAAAGGAATGGAGGTGAGTGAAGGAACTAGATAGGGCAAAAAATGTTAATACTGTAGCTAAGAGGTGACGTGTAAAGAAAGTTCAGAGACAATTTTATATATGTATATAAATATTTAATATGTGTGTGTGTGTGGTGTATGTACACACACACACACACACACACACACACACACACACACACACACACACACACACACATATATATATATATATATATATATATATATACACACACACACACACACACACACACACACATATATGTATGTATATATAGATATATATGTATGTATGTATATGGGTCTACCTGACATGGTCGACAGTTCCTATGGTGAACATTTCATTTGCTCGACAGTTCATTTGATCGACAAACATTTTAGGTGGGGCTTAGCCCCACACCCTCAATGTGAGGGCTGTGCCCCACCCCCCGAACTATATATATATATATCAACTCCAGGGTTGCACAACATTGGGGAAGGGTGCAAATATGCTTGTCGACCAAATGAGTGTCGATCATATGAACTGTCGACCATGTGAAGGGGACCCATATATATATATATATATATATATATATATATATATATATATATATATATATATATAGTTGGTCCCACTTCTAACCATCGAAATTTCAAAACATCTAAATTCTGATCATCGAGACCAGAACATCGAATTTTGAAATATCAAAGGTTACAAGTGTTATTGTAATATTCCAACTCCAAGACCGCACTACAGTGGAGTAAAGGGAAATCTCCCATTTAGCGTTATATGCAGTAGCGCTAAACGGGAGATTTTCCGTACCCTATGTGTAGTCCCATCACACAGATGGCACTTAGAGACACACAGTGCAAAAACACAAATATTCTCCCACCTACATTTACCTTTTTCTTCCCCTTCAAACCTTCGATGTTTTAAAACTCAATGTTCTGGTATCGATTATCTGAACTTTGATGTTTTAAACATTCGATGGTTTAAAGGGGAACCCTATAGTTATATATATAGTTATGTATATAAATATATATCTATATATCTATCTGTTTACTCATTAATCGTTCCATTACTGAACAATATGTGCCAGTACTCTGGAAAATCTCCCATATCATTCCTCTGCATAAGGGTGGCCAATCCACAGAATTAACCACTACAGACTGATTGCCATACATTCTCCCCTTAGCAAACCACTTGAAAAATGTATACAAACTCAGCTACTGTCCTACCTACTACAAAATAACCTTCTCTCAAAATCCAACCATGGCTTTAGACCAAAACATAGCACCACAACCGCACTATTAAGTTTTACAGACTTCATAAACCACCACAGAGACAGTAACAGCCTCATCTCTTCCATCTTCTTGGATATGTCAAAAGCATTTGACACCATATCCCACCAAAAACCTACTTGAAGATTTATCATCTGTCCACCTCTCACTTTCTTCCATTACATAGTTTCACAGCTATCTGTTTGACTGCCATAAAGCAGTTATATGGAAAGATGAAATCTCTACTCTTCTACCTATTACTGTAGGAGTCCCATAAGGCTCTGTTCTTGGGCCTCTACTTTTCTCCATCTGTACAAACAATCTTTGCTCAGCATCCCCACATGCAACTATCGTACATATGCAGATGATTCCATTGTTATCTGCACAGCTCCCTCCCTTCCAGTAGCCCTATCTAAAACCCAGAGTACATTTTCAGACATACAACAGTTCCTCAAAGAAAGACAACTCATACTAAACCCTAAGAAGACAAAGCTAATGATATTCACCAATAATAAAACCACAGATCCCCTTTACCACTTCATATATTCTCCTCCATCTGCAAAGTTACTTGGTGTCACAATAGACTGTGCCCTAAACTTTGATAAGCACATAGCCCTTGCCATAAAAAGGTACATATCAAGACTGGCTGCCTGTATAGGTCAAGACCTTTCCTCACCCGCTCGATTAGACAAGCCATAGCCAGAACACACCTTCTGCCCTCTCTACTGTATGCCTCCCCCATCTTCACTAATCTTAGAAAATCTGAACTGTCCAAATTAGAGATATGCTATCATAAAATAGTTTGCTTTGCTGCCAGCCTCCAAAATAGAACCCACTACTGTACAGCCCTAAAACAGTTACAGTGGCTGGAGCTACCAGACCTACTTGCTTTTAATCAACTCACAATTACTTACAACATTTTATACCAACCAGAAGCCTGTCCAGCACTAATGAGCTTAGTACAACCTTACAACACAACTTGTGCCCTCTGCTCATCCAACAAACCATTTTTAAAACCTAAGAAATCCTGCAACACTTTTGGTGACTCCTTATTTGCAAACCAAATGCAAAAATTTGGAAGAGCATTCCCCAATATATTCTAAATAGCCCTACTACCTCCAAATTCAAACTCCTTCTTAAAGAACATCTAAACAATAATTGGCTCTACTCCTGTATTACCCCTGGATAACTTTATTTCTCCTCTCTCTTCATGTTGCCATAACTAATACCTTTTTTGAATTCTCCTCCAACCTTCTCTCTCCACACTCTTCATATTACCTAATAGTAATCGCCTACTAATTCTCTTCTTCCACTAACCCCTTTTTCATCTTAAACTCTCTGCTGAAGAAGCATAGCTTGCATTTAAAAGCATAGCTTGCATTTACCAAATTTGGTATCACTGTAGAACTCTGTATACATTGTAAGTGTGTCAACTTGTTATCAATCCTATTATAATGCTTAATGTCTAAGTTTTGTGAGGGGGATTTACTGCTTAATCTGTATATTGAAATATCTGTTGACTGTAATTACTATTTTAATCTTTTTAATCTGTTATGAAATTTATTTTTTGTTGTATTCCTGGTGCTTTCACCCTGGGACACTGCTGAAAATGGGCCACTGGCCCATTTGGACTATCCTGATGAACAAATATAAAATAAAATAAAATAAATAATAATCTCTCTCTCTCTCTCTATATATATATATATATATATATATATATATATATATGTTAGACCTTTTACATAGCCCACCTCATCATGAAAGGATTCACATCTAGATCAAGAGAGGTAATCGTGCCCCTTTATTCATCCCTCATCAGGCCCATCATAGAATACAATGCCCCTTTTGGGATGTACCTTACCCGACACCTGCAGCAATTAGAAAGACCCCAAAAGTACCTCACCAAGAGGATCAAGGGACTCAAACAGATGCCATATGCTGCTCGGTTAAAAAAACTCCAGCTCTACTCAGTTGCATACTGCCTACTTCGAGGCGATCTATGCCTGACATATAAAGCTATGTCCAATCCAGAATTCATGGACATGCTCCACCCCAGTAAATCTAAATCCCTTAGAGCCACACGCTCGAGGGACTTGAACCTCAGCACTGAAATAAATAGAACTTGCTGGAGGGACAGATTCATAACCCAGAGGCTCCTTTCGCTCTGGAACA
>NC_056729.1:1637413799-1637448799 GCF_019279795.1 Protopterus annectens
CCTTTTTTGCCAATTCAGGCCTTTTTTACTGTAGACAGACATGGTTCACCACAAAATAAATGAAAATCAGTATCATATACATTACAGTATGCAGAGGGTGCCTGTTGGGAACATGAAAAAATGCAGTCAAGCAAGTGTACCAAGTAAGACTAAATAGACATCATGCTTATAACTGTATGTATGCATGCATGAAGCAATAATTTATGCACACTACATGGGTCTAACCATGAGCCTAAAAGTCATCGGGCAGGATTCACGAAGCCTCCGTGTAAGAGATACATGGCTTACACGGAGGCTGCAGTTAAACGGTGTGATGTCAGCATGTCATGCATATGCATGAGGGCATGCTGAATCACACCGAAGGCTAACACGGTCCATGGAAGACAGTAGTGGGCGTGTCTGTAGGCCGAGCCCTGCAAGCGGACACGCCCCCCAGAAGAGTAAAATTGCCCAAAGTAAACACCCACGACAGAGGCCATGGAAATGTGAATAAACACAACACAACACATGCCCCCACAGACTATGAACATAAAATATATAAATGAACATCTTATATATTTTTTTTAAATTGTAAAGATGTTTGCCCGTGAGTGCGCTCATTTGCGTGGGTGTGCCCGTAGCTTAGCCACAGTTAGCAGTCAGTGGAAAAGGATAAGAACTAAATATGCAAAGTAAGCTAAGAAGCAATAGCATAGCGGTAGAGATGTCAGCTGAAGAGCAGGCATTCATAGTTCGAGCCCCCACAACACCAATCTTTATCTTTAGGAAAATAAGCATGAAACAAGTCCCTGACAAACATGTACACATATAAAATCATAGTTCATGTAAAATGTAATGAAATAGTCCATTTATTTTGAAGAAATGTGAGATAACAAAATAATAAAAAATGCCAGATGTGCCTGTAGCTGAGCTACAGTTTAACAAGGTGAGTGCATCTGCCCGTAGGTGAGCAGTGGTTTAACAGGTGCAAAATGAGTGCCCGTAGGTGAGCAGTGGTTTAACAGGTGCAAAATGAGTGCCCGTAGGTGAGCAGTGGTTTAACAGGTGCAAAATGAGTGCCCGTAGGTGAGCAGTGGTTTAACACGCTGAAACTGTGTGCCCCTAGGTGAGCTGAGCGTAATATGTGTGCTGATAGCCAAATGAGGCATAAACCAGCATACCCCGTTTGCGTAGAGCTGCGCACCACGCCAACAAGCTAACCGACGGGCAATGTTGAGCAAGCTGTATCAATACTGCCTTTACACAGACACACCCCTCAGCCTGTTCAGACAATCATAAAAAAAGCAGTGGTCAGGTTCGAACCCAGGATGCTATATACCATAGTCAAGGTACTGAACCACTAAGCCATGACAGCAGTACCTATAAATGCAGTAATAGCAAATATATAGGAATGAATACAAAGTGGAGCATGACAAAGCAGGTTTTATGAAGTTGATACAATTCCAAAATGGCCAATCACAGATATGTGCGGGAAAAACGGCCTATATAAGCCCCATAGGTGGGAATACACAGCATAAACGATTGTAGAACTGACTTGCAGCCAGAATAACAGGAGTAGGTGAGGGTAGTTGCTTTCAAGCACAGAGGTGGGGTGTTGAGGAGTCCAGATACATGGTCTGGCTCCTAGTCCACAGTCATGAGGCCCAACTCATGCAGGGCCAGGTACTGTGGGGAGCATATAGGGCTGAGGCATGGGACCGGTTGGCTCATGATCTCACCAGTGCCACAGGGATTCCAAGGACTGGTGAGCAGGTTCTTCACCACCATGCGGACCTGAAGAGACGCAAGCAGGACCAATTGAACCTTTGGATCCAGGAGGCCCGGCAAATGCCCAACGCCCCACTACTGAGTAAGTTACATGTAATTATGTATGTAAGAAATTAAACTAGCTGATATTATGGAGATGTGTATTCCAATATTACTTCATTTATATTACAGCTGCAGGTGTCCGTTCTGCAAACCGCAGAGCCTATGGCGATAGGCTGGTGCGGTTGCGCCACCAGGCAGGTCAGTAATCCTCTCCCAGTAACTGTACAGAAATATAAAAGTATGACAGTTAGCAAAAGTGTGCAGTGTAGTCACTAAGTAATAGAATGTTCAAGTAAAAAGTGTAAGAGTGTTTGCAAGTATTGCTTGATTACAAAAGTGTGTTGCAGTCTGTAATCCAAACAGAAAAATGAAAATGTCTGAAATAAAGTCTGAAATAAAGATGCCCCACCTGTAATATAATAGTACACAACCTGCAGCAGGCTGAAAAGTACAGCTGCAGAAGATGAGCAAATCACATGTGTGAAATATACCCCTGTTGAAATACTGAAACATGACATAAGTGAGACTGCTGGAAAGGATTGTAATAACTACAGGTAAAACATGTCAATAAAGCCTAGAAGTAAGTACCATCCTGAATAGTAAAATGAAAACAAGTGAGAGAGTGTGAGAAAGTGTTATGAATCCACTAATAAAGTAGTAATAACCCCTGAATAAAGTATACTGCAGTCAGTACAGAATGAAATGCATGTGAGAAGCAAAACCAAACAGCGAAATGTGTTCAAAGTGTTGCTGCATCTGGAATGTGTATCCCAAAATCTGGATATGTTGCTCTCAGTCTGCAATATGCAGTTAGTATGATTGTCTGACATACCAAACATCCACAGTTGTCTATAGCTATATAAAGCAAATGTAGCAGGATGATGTAGCTGAACAAAGCCAGATATGAATGTGTATGAAGAACAATAAAATGTATATTGATGTAGCAGTAACAGTCCTATCACCAAATTGAAGTAGTTATCATATAGGAAACTGTAGTTAGAACAGTAGTGTGTATATATGTGCAGCTATTAGAAATGTACAGCATATGTATTGGTATTCGAAGGTGTTAATATTATTTTCTTCACCCCACCCTATAACCACATATAACCCATTCCACGTGAAAATGGTATGTGCAATCACAATTAACACCCCTGGACATTTGTCCTATTGGGTCATAAATATTTGCATGTCCATTGATGCATCTGCCCTGTTCATACATCCAAACCTGATGGCCTGTTGCCATCAGTCAACCCTGCATGTTGTTGGACTGTGTATTGCTGTTCAAATTATGCATGTGTTATGCTCGCTGTTCAATGGTGTGAATATCTGGGTGTTTGGTTAATGGGAATACTAATGCATGCTGTTACAACTAATTGTGAATGGTATTATATGTTACTAACCCAAACTGTCATGACATAATGCAAAACATAGGATGACAGGGAAGGTGGGTTCCAGCGGACCCATCTCTCCCACCTCAGCTGGCGAGTGCACCTGGCACTAGTGCCCAGTCTGGACCCTCCTCCGGTGGCCCTGTGCCACCTGCGGGTGGAAGCACTGCAGGGGATGGGGCTCATCCCCCCTCTGCAAGTGTGGCCAGAGGAGAACCACCACTCACCCTCCGTAGCGTCCGGACTGTGGTGCATAGGGAGATCCAGGACTCTGTTCTTGGGCCCCTATGCCAGCTAGAGGCACAGGTGGCACAACTTACGGGCATGCCTGTTGCCCAGCCTACACAGCCCCCAGCACAGCCCCATCCTGGGCAGTGAAGGAACAGTGGCAACTGCCCATGGGTGGGGATATCAGTTCCACTGTTGCCATCTGTGGGCTCATGGGCTCTGAATATCCAAACCTCCGTCCCCGTCAATTGTGTAACCTCCCACATGTGTCATACACCGCCCCTGTATGCGTCTTGTTTGTCTTGTCTGTTGACCTACCCAACATACCTCCCCAGCTATACTAACTTCCTTCACCTGACATACCACTCTCACCTGAAAAAAAAAAAAAAGGGCACTCTGTACCCACAAAAAAAATTACGCCCCATACATAGCTGCCCATTCCGCACACATGTCTGCTGGACATGGAAACTATCAATTACAATTGGCTGTACAACAAGTATTATTGTTGTCCTGACACCTCTCTCAGGGGTGGAAGGTTTCAAATGTCACACCAAATTAGATACATATGCACAGCTGTTGCTGATGAAGAAATGGGCAGCTATGGGCCTTACCTACATCCCTCCTGCAAATCCCAAGCTTGTTTCCCTACTGTCTTACCCTCTTTGTGACCCCTTTTTCACCACTTTCCTGTCTCCCCATTTTCATTTCTTTCAAAGAAAATAGTGCGGGTGTGCGCCAGAGTAAGCACTGTTAAGCAGTTGTAAGCGGGTGTGTGCATGTGTGTGCGGAGCTGAACACCAGTGCGCATGCGGGAGCTCCACGCAAACCAGCGCTAACCCGGTTACAACTGCTTAAAAGTGCCTTAGTCACTCTGATTGACAGGTCCCGTAGTCAGTTCAAAAGCAAAATAAAATCCCACTGTCAGTCCCGAACCCAGGACCTTGGAAACAGTAGTCTGCATGACCTACCACTAAGCCATGACTCTTATACAAGAACAATGTGCTAAAATAAATATATCATGTAATAGTAGGAATTAATGTAAAGGGAATATAGGATGTGTAGTACACAAAGCATGTCATTTAGAATTACTGTCAAAACTAGTGGATTCCCATAATAGTAGTGTGTAAACAAAAACAACCATGCTAGTTGGTAGCTAGTAGGTAATACTGTCAGTTAATGTGCATATATAAATGTATGTATATTTACATATAGATATATATATATATATATATATATATATATATATATATATATATATATAGTTGTAGGTGTCATTGTGCATACACACTTACTACAGGGAACAGGAGAGAGGGATGGAGAAATGTGAATCTACAACACAGCCTGAATCATGAGAGAGATACTAACCTTTACACTCACAGAACAGTGTCCACAGCATACCAGCATGGTCCCCACCCTTACAATCTGAAAGGGCAATGCCTATCTCACATACCCTTTTATAGCACTGTCCTGAAATCACAGTGAGAACTGCAATCAGTACACAACTGGCTGCATGCAATTAGCAAATGCTGGCTTACAATTGGTGCAAAGGCCATCACATGGACCTATGCAGATACCTACAAAAGCATCCTGTACTAACACTCCACACATGCAATACGTTCATTGCACTGTCTGGAAGCAGACAGAGGGAGAGAGACAGACAGAGACAGAGAGTGAGAGGAAAAAAATAAATAAACACACGCTACACACTGAGTCTAAGCTGTCAGCAGTGACAGTAGCAAGCCGTGCCAGCAGCAGCAGGAAGCAGAAGTAGTGGTAACGCAACCAGCTGCGACAAACACAGGTAATGTAAAGTAGCAGGTTAATAGTCTGCATACTGTGAACCCTCCAAATGTGTCATAGGTCTGTATCTATAGGTATGTCCATGTGATATGTTGTGTGTATGTAGTTCCACCAAAAGGGGATGACTATACATTACATGTCAGTCAGTGTTAGGCCATGATCCTGGCAGCAGTTGTCTGTGCATTGCCCTCATCAATGGCTGTAGTGACTGTTTTGAAAGGTCAACCAGGTTCAAGAGGCAGGATCAGCACATCACAAAGGCAAACTGGCCGGGAACAAGTGTCTGCAGGTACCCAATATCGCTGTATATGCATCCCATACTGAATAATTCCATAGCTTAGCAGACCAGGCTGGTTATGCTTATGATGCGGTAGTTCCCAGGGTCAGTAGAGGTGCCTCCTTAGTGGTGTGGGACCACTGTTGCTGTATGCCAGTGTTCAAGTACATATCCTGTAGTACGGCCAAGGTTAAATATCAGTCTTATATGCGGTTGTATGTCCTCTTGGAGTGCACGTAGCACACATCCAGGGATACCATCAGGTCACAGTGATGCTGTGTGTTCTGCTTTGCTGAGGGCATCCCTCAGCTGGACATGTGAGATGATAGGGAGGTTACATTCAGCTGTGATAAGTATTTCCACTTGTGGGGGAGAAGGAGGGGGAATACGTGCACCGAACCTATCTGCAAGAATGTTGCCAATATCTGTGTGTTTGGTGAATGTTAAGTAGGTGTGTATTAACTCAGAGCATATCTGATGCATTTGGTCCATATATGTAACATAACTGAAGAAGGCCTTGTGGTTATCTATAGTGTTTGTGGCCATTTCCCTCCCAGAGTAGGCCGTGGCTGTTGTTAAGAGAGATCGTAGCGTATTACAAGTGCTGGCCACAGATGCCTTCCCTTAATGTGAATCTGCTCTGTCCTGCAGTAGCCTCCTGCTATTGATATACAATCTGCCTCTGGCTGGGGTCCACCAGACAGGATGCCTAAGCTTTGTGCATAGGGTCTGGGTTAGAAATGTGTGTGCAAGTTCCATGCAATCTGTGGGATGTCCATGGTAAGCATTCGCAAAGGGGTCAGCAGTGTGGATTGTGGCTTCCACTGGCCCAGTGGGCTGCATGGATACCATCTCAGTCCTAACAAGTGAATAACTGCCTAATCACATACATATCAAAGTAGTCTACTGTGCTGGTGGTGGTGGTAGGATATGTATATCCATGCCAAGTAACTTGTATCCAGATCACACTAGTGGATGGCGTTCCACATACAGTACCTTGGTATGAACCCCCAGAGTGAGGTTGTGCATTGGACCTGTCGCAGTGTGCTGACCGATGGGGCATGCTACTATGTTGTATGGAATGTGGCAGGTATTGTTGCACAGGTGTTGGCTGAGCACTGATATCTGGCCATGTACTTGTGTATCCACCACAGGACACACACATGCAACATATGGTAGCAGTAGTATATCACTACACTTGAGTATCATGTATAGTATGTGTGCCATATATTGCTGACATAGTCTGCTGATATCTTGTTTGTGTTCTCTTCCAGGGAGATGGCGCGTCAGCGTAATCCCGCCTACTCTGCAGCGGAAGATGAGGAGATACACCAGAGCCTGGTGCGGGATTATGACATACTGTTTTCCCGCACCAGCCAGAATCAGCAGGAGAGGGCTGCACTGTGGCAAGACCTTGTCCATAGGGTAAATGACATTGGCACGCATAATAGGACATACGAGCAGGTACGACATCACTGCAGTGATTTAATCAGAAATGTCCGTCAGCGTGCGTCGGCTATCCACAGGCAACAGGTTGCCACAGGAGGTGGGGTGGCCACAAATCCCCCCCTCACCAGACTGGAGGGGTAACTCCTAAGTGTTGTAGCTCCAGCCCCAGAACAGCAACAGCAATACACCTGCATCATGATGGAGGCTGGATCCACACAGCAGCATGACATGGAGCATGCAGGTAATATGCCATATGTACACTTGACTGTTCTGTACACTGTTAGTTTATGCATGTGTAAGGTGTGTCCTTGGTATGTAACTGTCAACATAGTATGTAATTGTGCATGTGTGATATTGGCAATATCAGCAGCTGACGTGTGAAAGGCAACTGGTTTACTACTGCACTGTATCATATGCAGTATCAATTGCACAGTTGTGCCCACTGAAATTAATCTCCTCATTTCTGCAGGTCCCTCCGGTGTTACAGGAATGCAGGCCATCCATGCTGGTAAGTGTGTTTAACAATACCTATAATAGTCCTGATAGTGCTAGTAATACTAGTGTAACTCAGTAGTGCTCTGTGTGTATACTGCAGGGTGTGCATGAGTGCAGGTGTGCCTGTGTCCACGTGTGCATGTGTGTATGTGTCCATGTGTGCCTGTGTCCACGTGTGCATGTGTGCATGTGTGCATGTGTGCCTGTGTCCATGTGTGCATGTGTGCATGTGTGCATGTGTGCATGTGTCCACGTGTGCATGTGTGCATGTGTACATGTGTCCACGTGTGCATGTGATCATGTGTGCATGTGTGCATGTGTGCCTGTGTCCATGTGTCCATGTGTGCATGTGCGCATGTGTGCATGTGTCCACGTGTACATGTGTGCATGTGTGTATAAGTGCATCACTGGTAACATTGTGTGGACACTGTAAACTGTGTTTCCTGTCTTCCTCCCACAGGTTCTGGTGCTGCTCTGGTGTCCTGCAGCAGGAAACCTGAATCTGGTGCCACAGGTACTGGTAATGATGATATCTGTGTAATAGCACAGGAAGGTGTGTCAGGGTCCACCATTGGTCAGCCAGTTGACAGTACACAGCTGTCAACCCCATCATTGCACACAGTCAACCTGCCAGTACATCCTTTGTCACCATTGTCCCTAGGTGATGGACAGGATACAGTGGGCATTGACCAGGGTAATGTGGTATCTGTGGCACATGCTTCCCCACACAGCAGCCATGGGCAGGGTCCTGCGATGGTACCACACAGACAGTTGCCCATAGGTTCTCGTGGGAGCATCCGTGGGCATACTGCCTCTGGTAGACGTGCCCAAAGAGGTCTGTCAACCTCAGCTATGTTTCGGGCTGTCATGCAGGCACAGTCGCGTATGGAAAGGTACACCAGACAGGGTCTGAGGGAGCTGAGAGCATCTCGCACAGCCATGACTGACAGTATGCGTGACATCGCGGATGCTATCTGTAATTTCACCGATGTCATAGACAGACATTGTGGGGACATATTACATCAGTTCCACAAACAAATGTCCATGAGCCAGGGCAATGGAGGGCGGTTGCGGCGTCGACGTGGCCGTATGCCAGCAACAGCAGCAGCTGGCAGTCGGCGCGGACGACAACAGGCCCGCGCACGCCCCCATAGTGCCAGCAGCAGCCCCAGCAATGCTGGGTCTGTGCTGTCATCAGAACGCCCCGGAGACCACGTGCACGTGGCTCTGGACAGTCCCAACAGGGACCTGTGTCCAGTCAACACACTCCCGCTTCTGATGACAGTACCCAGTCTGGCTTAGTATTGGATACGGTCCATAGCACCCCTGCCAGGCACAGGTACCATGTCCGTGCCCACAAACACTGATCTGTATGACCTGCCAGGTGCAGTCTGTGGCTGTCCACAAACCCCTGTATATGGCAGCCATGAGGTGGATCTGTGTGCATGCATACACACATGCGAAATGTTAACACCTAGGGTTACCACATACATGCACACACTGCACCAACAGTGCCCCACCCTGTACTGCTGTCCCTTACCAACGCACATACACGCACATGTCAATTGGTGGTATCAGTGGCAGACTCAGGCATACCTAATTCACACCCTGTGCATATGATGAAACTGTGCCACCTCCTGCAATCTCCAACATCATTGCGGGAACAGGTAAACACATTGCTGATGCACAGGGTGACTACATAGAAGTGTATTAGTAGTATCATGTTGGTAACAGTACAGTGTGCTGATATGACTGTGTGTATACCCCAGCATGCCTGATGCAGTAACTGTATGACTGTCCTGAATTGTTATCTGCACCCATAGTATGTACCAAAGTGTAACAGCTGCACATTATTGCATACCGGTGGTAAGGATGTCAACAGATAGCCACATACATGGGTAGCACAGGGGGGAAGCTAATGCAAGTAGTGATATGCAATGATGGACATGTACAGTAATGGTGGCAAGTTGCCCACAACGACTATGCAATGTGGATGTTTGCGCATGTTGATATGTGTGCAGTACCAATGTAATCCAAATCACAATTAACTATGACATAATATCAGTTCTACCATGGGCATCTGCGCTGTGCATTCCTGGGTACATGTTGATAGTGCCTACATATTTGCACTGTTACCTACTATTAGTGTTACCCCTTCTTTGTTGTACAATGGACTACTTCCAGCCCTGCTTACTGTAGCTTTGTTTGCATGCATGTTCGCTTGGGGTTCCCTGGAACACTGCTTCCACCTGCAATGCAGAGTTACAGTGCTTCTGTGGACTCCTAGTGACATCTGCATAGCGTCACGATATATGTCAAGTTTACACATGACAGAACGTCACTGTCTGTCCTGTTCGCATGTACGTTGCCTGTGACACATTGCACATGTCTTACCTGGCATTTACCCACATGTGCAGTCATATATGCCAGTGCTATGAAACAGTAGCAGTACACCCACACATACGCACCTTCAGTATGTTGTTCCCCATTGGCCCTATGTGTTGGTACTCACCATGGCAATCACACTACTAGGGTAGCATGTGCAAAGGTAACCTGTGAATCACCTCTATGGTCCAGTTGTGGTTTATGTGAGTCATGTGGCAATGTCACAGCTGCCACATGTATGCAGTCAACCATCACCCTTGGCCAGGAACGTACAACGCATGTGTGGGATGCCACCACATAGCCAATCTGGGGACTGAGCACTCTGAACCCAGTAATGCCATACCCTGTCAGGTGGCATGTCATACTACAGAGACTACAATACCAGGCAGACATAGACATGCACTGACAGCAAGCTGAACACACTGGGGCATATGTGGGGACAAAGAATAGCATCCTGCCTGAGCATCACACACCTCCACAGCTGGCACACAGGCATATGTTACATCAGAACAGAGCACATGCCACACATGGCACACACATCCCATGTGCCACACACTCACAGCCTGTAGGGCTACACAACACACCTGCTACAGATGTGTCAGGTACCTCTCTTGGCCGCTGCAGTGGGGTCCCGCTCAACAGGCTGTACATGGTGAAGGTCACAGTGATATGCCTCTGGGGTAATATGGTCCACCACAAAACACATGCATACAGGTCAGTCAGAGGCATGGACACATATGACTCAGTCATTGACCATACCACTATGGATGACCTGAGACATACCTCCCTGGACTACATGATAGGGAACATAGAAGGGATCTCTCAGCATGTGGCATGGGCCAGTATGAGCCTGATTTTGGTTGCCATCATACCCTCACCAGGTATGCTACCACTATATGTAGGAAGGGTGTTGTATGTCTACATTCTGCTCAGTCTCCAATGTCATTCATAGGGTATCCACTGGCTGTCAATGTGTGCTTACATGCTAGGGAAGCCACAATGATGTGCGGGGGCAGCTTGCACATGACACCCATGGCCCAATGTATATTGGCGAAGCCCCTTGATACACACATACTGCCTTATGCTGCAGGACACGGATTACATAGCCACCTCTGTGGGTATCACACAGGATAGGACACTAACAGTGCTGCTACACAACACCAGCAGTGTACACCGCAAGATGTATGCACTGGACACTGTCCTCAGCACTGTGAACTGCAATGTCTGTGCAGTACCAGAGTCCTGAGTCAAGGCTCACAGGTGCAACCCATCACTGCCAGGTTATACCTCATACCATGCCTGTCGTCCCCTACACATGTAACACACATGGACAGGGGGGTGGTATCCCAAGGCACCACAGATATACACATCTCCAGGTTGTTGGCACAGCACAAAGCATCAGGGCCTATTCATGTGCAGCTAACAGTGTGTCGGACTGCCGTCTGGTTCATAGCTTGGCACACACAACCCTCCCATACACAGGAAACCCACCTATCCTCCATAACAACACTGACAATATGACAGTCTCAAGAACTGTCTTTATATGGCTGGACTGCATCCAGCCAAACATTGTGCGTGAGCATTACTGTAGCTACAACACACTAGTTGAAGGGTTCCCAGCATGTGGTCACTGAATTGCAGTGGAATGACATGGTACCACTCTCACAACAGGTGGGAACATGCAGCACCTGTACATCGACTACATGTAGACTATATGGCCCAGACCAGATGTGTATCCCCTGCTGTAGATATTTTACCTTATACACCCACACTGTATAGACACATACCACGTGCGGCCCCTGCACAGTAAGACACAGTCATATTTTTATGCATTGCAAATACCATTTATCCACCCCAAGGCATGTGTCAGACATGGTAACTACTGCAGGTCACAGGTATTTATGTGTATGTGTCACACACATACATCATGTGTGCATTGCCATTGCTGGTTTAGGCAATGGCATGCATTGTTATGCACAAAGACCCACACAAGGTCATAATGTGTGACACAACCACACGTGGCAGTTGTGGGTTACCAAAACATACCTATCTTACTGTGACAATGGTAATAGACCCAGTAGCAGAGCGCACTATTGGCATTACTGGCCAACTAGCCCTGTTTGGCTGTGCTGATAGTGTGGTGACATCCCCTGTGTTTACTGGGGGAATATGCAGCATCTGGTGTATTGTAGTATTTGCCAAAATGATCTGTTCTCTCACAGTTACATTTACACACACCCTACTACCCCCACACATACACACACGCATACTTGCCATTTGCAGGATTCATACTCCTACCTAACTAAGTCACGACATGTGAGAGAAATGCATTAGCGAAGCGCACTATTCGGATTACTAGATGGTTCCTCTTCTCTGGCTGTACTTATAGGGTGCTGACATCATCAGTGTTTCGAAAGGGGAATGTGCATCAGGTAGTGTGATCTCCTGATTGCCAAAACTAACATGTTTTTCATACAGAATTGCACACACACAAACTCCCCACATCCAAACACACACACACTTGTCATTTGCAGGTTTCAAACCCCTATCTAACTATGTTATGACACTTGAGAGTTATGCTGTAGCAGACTGCGCTATTCAGATTACTGGCAGGTGTCGCTTCTCCAGCTGTATGTATAGGGTGCTGACATCATCACTGTTTGGAAAGGGTAATGTGCATCATGTAGTGTGATCTCCTGATTGAAAAAAAGCACTTGTTTTTCATACAGAATTGCACACACACACACAAACTCCACACATCCAAACACACACACTTGCTATTTGCAGGTTGCAAACTCCTACCTAACTATATTGTGACACTCGAAAGAGACGCATTAGCAGAGTGCGCTATTCCAATTACTGAGAGGTTTTCCTTCTCCTGCTGTACTTATAGGGTGCTGACATCATCTGTGCTGAGATAGGGGAATGTGCATCCTGTAGAGTGCTTTCACAGTAGCCAAAAGGGACATCTCCCTCACACAAACTTGCACACACACTAACCCCCCTCCACACACACTGAGCAGTTGCAGGATTCAAACCCTTACCTAACTATGTTATGACACTTGCGACAAACGCATTAGCAGAGCGCGCTATTCGAATTTCTGGGAGTTTTTCCTTCTCCTGCTGTACTTATAGGGTGCTGACATTATCCGTGCTGAGATAGGGGAATGTGCATCCTGTAGAGTGCTTTCACAGTTTTCAAAAGGGACATCTCCCTCCCACAGACTTACACACACACTAACCCCCCTCCACACACACTGGGCAGTTGCAGGATTCAAACCCCTACCTAACTATGTTATGACACTCGTGACAGACGCATTAGCAGAGCGCGCTATTCGAATTACTGGGAGGCTTCCCTTCTCCTGCTGTACTTATAGGGTGCTGACATCATCCGTGCTGAGATAGGGGAATGTGCATCCTGTAGAGTGCTTTCACAGTTGCCAAAAGGGACATCTTCCTCACACAGACTTGCACACACATCAACCCCGCTCACCCACACACTCACACACACACACACTGAGCAATTGCACGGTTCGAACTCCTACCTACCTATATTATGACACTTGAGGGAGACGCATTAGCGGAGCGCGCTAACCGAATTACTAGGCAGCTGGTCTGCACCTGCAGTATTTATAGGGTGCTGACATCTATATTTCTACAGAGGTATGTACATCTAGTACTACCTGTCAGGTGGGGGATAGCATATATATGCATTTGCAGCCACCTACGTCAGGGTCAGATATGCACATCGCACTGGCAGGTTATGTTCTATACTATGCTTCATGACCACAGGACCTGTAACACACAACACAACCAGTCCAGAACACCACACCCACATCCAGGACACACACTTAGCTTCCCTGGGAACAGTGCCAGGATATGCATGTGTTCACATACACCATTCCAGTTGTTAACATCAGGTACAGGCATATTGTGTGTGGGAACTACTCAGGCCTCTACCACTTTACCCTACAGCCACTACAATTTGTGGGTCCATGTGCTATGGCAGAACCACACACCATAGCCACATGGGGGAATACATATTGCACCTGTCCATCTGCAACATGGGTACTCACTGTTCCACACCAGAGGTAGACCACCATTGTTGATATCTGACCATACCCACCTTTTCCTGGACATCCATATCCCATCCCCACCCCCGGGCAAGGTTGTCACTGCACACAAACTGTATTTAGCACAAGCAGACTCTACACTTGTGAAGACTGGGGTGGACGACTTCAAAGGACCCATGCTGGGGGACTATACTGGCCACTCAGCATAATCCTTGACAATTGCATTCTATGAGCATGTGTACGGTTTGCATTGATCATGCTATCCCACATATACCCATGACTGCTCCACAACAAGACGCCTGTCAGGTGTACACCAGCCATATATGAGCCGTCCAACAGACAGAGTGAGCTAATACATTGCAGAGCTGTAGCCCACAGAGGGAGGACATCTGTGAACAGTTCCAGCACGGCACTTCATTCACACATAATCATCACAACACTGTGTTGACAGTGGAATTGTCCAGACAATGCAGATAGGGCTCCCCTCAGTCTGTTATTGATGGCCACTTACTGTTAGAGATCATCAGCAACCCTCTTCCAGTACACACCAACAACATGGCTGTGGCTTAGCACATTCAAACCCTGGGATCTCCACTGTGCCCCTGCTTGACAGAGGCACAGCTCACTAGCCTCACACGTTGCCTTATGTGACCTACATTACAGTGGCACAGTAGCCTACTGTACTGGGGATGCAGATGCCAAGCACACTCTGGCTGAGCTGTCATTCCCTAGGGCAACAAGCCTAGTATTGACCTCTACACCCATATGTTCAATTGTCAGATGCACAATATTTGTTGTGCTGTTCTACTGTTTGCAGGTCTTTATTGCCATAGCATTCCCTGTTCCTATGACCAACTTCTGTATCTGTGGAAGATGTTTGCATATGACGGTGATCCACTATATCACTTATGTCTCTGTAGTCATTTACTGTGTGCACTGGGCAGATTGCTGTGTTGTGGTTGGTTCCTGGAATGACGCGTACAAATACCAGATATGTGTGGCCAACTGCTAAATGGGGATATGGCCTAAGCGTGTGAGCATGCCCAGTTCAGCCTTTCCATGGCATGTTGTCTGACATATGCTTCATTTATCAAAGTGTGTGAGCATGCCCAGTGTGGGCTTTCCATATGTTGCACTATGAAGTCCACCACATATTTGGGTGTGTGGGAACTTCAACAATATCTCACGTTTATGGTTGTGTGTTGGGTGTCATGTTGTGTACTAACTGGCCAACTGCTTCATGTCTGCCACAACAGGGATTATACTGTGCATGCAGGGATTGCATGGGATACTTTGCAGACAGTTGTCAACATCCTTTCATAATGACCTAACACTGTAGTACCATATAGTGTACTGGTTCAGTACTTTCATTGTGGTGGACAGTATCCTGGGCTTTAGTCCTTTCACTGCTTGACATCTTCATAGTGAGCACAACAGACTGTGTAGGGGCCAGTTGTGCACATATGACCGTGTTGCATTATGTTCAGATATGGACTACCTACACCAGGCTCGTCCAACATTGGTAGTGTATTCCACAACATAGGTGGACATTGGCAAACACTAGTGATGTTCCCTAGGCCATTTCTGATGCTAGTCACAGGGTGTGTTTGTCCTTCGACACACATTGTAACTGGAGTTTGCCATGACATATGTCATGGTTAGTATACTGTGCCTCCGTCTACCTCTGACATAACAGTGATACCCAGGGTTAACCTACCATCTCCCATCCACTCATCTGGATTCCTCTTGAGGGGTGTCGATAGGTGACTCTCTGGCTAACCTGTACCGGGAGTTTATTCAAGAGTGGGGGTGCCTTCTGTGTTATGGATCATTCTGTACAGCTTGTCCTATGTATGTCAGTGCTGGGGTTCAGGTCTCTCATGTGCATAGCTCACTGCCATTCAGATTGTACAAGGTGCAGCATGTTCATTGATTCCAGGTTGGACATGGCTTCATACATCAGGCACAGCTTGCCTGTAGCTGGGCAGTATGGCAGTGTGTGGGGCTGCAGTTTGTTTACTCAGGCAACACATGGCATCTGTTCATGCTCTTTGCTACTCCTGGTGGGGTACTGTTGTGGACTTTACAGTTGATGGAGGTGTCTGCTGAGGTATATCCCACAGGGGCTATTGTAGTCAATTGTGATGCTGATGAAGGATTACTGCAGAGCCACAGTGACCTCCCCTTATCTACATCTGACAACCTTCATGATTGGGTGGGTATATGGTATGTTTCTGCGAACACTACAGCCACATGTTTGTCCAGTGCAGGATATCTATCACCTTTTGTCCCCAGGTCTCTCATTACATGTTAGGTACGTAATGGGTTAACACTTGTGTGGTAATTTGTGGGCACTTACTGTATATCCAGGGTGGTTGTCTATACACAGTTCTGCAATTAGCTTGCTGACATGGCTATGGCTCCAGTTGTCTGTTTGTAGGTGGCCCTTTTGTGGGTTGCTTGTGTCAGCTGGGGGTCGGATATGGTGGGCTGTTTGTACTCCTCTGCATACATGTTTAGTCACAGTCCTTCCATGTTGGCCTATACCTATGGGACATATATACAGAAAGGGGGGGCAGGACCAAGCCTTGTGGGATGCCACTCAAATCTGCTTTGTAGTCTGACATGGATGCAGCATGTCTGACCATGTCAGTTCTGTCCTTGGTCTGGTTTGCGACCCCTCTCCTGACATAGGGGTATATATTTAAGCTGGTAAACATATCCATACTGAACTCGTAGGGTATTGTCTAGAAGCATATGCATGGTTCAGCTACGCTGTGTGGACCACATTGCCCTCATCAATGACCTTAATGACTGCTTCAAATGGGTCAAACATGTTTAGGGGCAGGATCTGCAGTTACGACAGCCACACTGTGTAGGGTCCAGTATCAGTAGGTCCACAATAGCTTTATGTCTGCGGTACAAACTGATCCTTTCCATAGCTGTGCAGACCAAGCTTGTCAGGATCCTGGGGTGGTAGTTTGCAGTATCAATTCAGGCAAAACCTTTGTTGTGAAGGACCACTGTTGTTGTACACTGCTCTTTGGGTACATATCTTGTGGTAAGGCTGACATTGGGCAGTAGTGTGATTTGGCATTCCATTATTCTTGGAGTCCATGTTGGCCTCAGCCCAGGAAACCATCACATACCTTTGCTGCTGTGTGTTTTGCTTTGCAGATGATGGCTGTTACCTCAGCATCTGCAATGTCAGGGGACCAGCAGTCTGCTGGGATAGATATTTTGCATTCTGGAGGGGGGGGGGTTGCACTGCACCTGTCAGGTTGTATGTTAGCAATATGTGTGTGTGTTTGGGATGTCGTTTGTAATATCTGTGTGATTCGGAGCATATCTGTGGATTCCCAACATGGTTCTTACCATCAGTTAAGTAAGCCTTGTGATTATCCTTAGTGTCCTGTACAATCTGTATCTTCATAGGTTCATGGGTTCATACTAGGCTATCCACCCTAGGGCATTAGTAAGCCATGCCAGAGTGTGTGTGTCTTTCGCCGCCCCTTGCTATGTGACTATTATGGCCATTTATGATTTTCTTTACTGTGCCTCTGTCTGGTCATGACACAGTGAAGACCCCCAGTATACATGTACGATCATCCATCCACTTGGCAATATTCCTGTTGAGGGGTGTCAGTCAGGGGCTCTGCCTAACATGGATTGGGATCCTGTTTCTGGGTGTGGGGAGCCTCTGGGTTATGTATCTGTCCCTCCAGCACATCCTATTTCATTATGTGTTGAGGCTGACATCTGTCACTCTCACAGCTCCAATGGCTTTGATTTCCTGTGGTGGAGCATGTCCATTACTCCTGTGTTGGACATGGCCTTGTACAACAGACATACAATGCCTCTGTGTAGGCAGTCTGTGACTGCATTCAGCTGGGGTGTCTACAGCCAGGCAGCATATGACATATATTTCACACCCTTTATCCTCTTGGTGGAGTAACTTTGAGGTCTTCTGAACCTCTGCAGGTGTCACGTACGGTACATCCCATATGAGTCATTGTACTAAATTATGGGTCTGATAAGGGAACAGTACAGGGGCACAGTGACCTCTGTTGATGTAGATGTGAATCCTTTCATGATACGGTGTCCAATATCGACAATCTTCCTAGCCACATTGGCATTGTGAGTGTCACATGACAGATTACTGTCGACTTGTGTCCCTAGGTCCCTGATTACTCCTTGCATACATAATGGTTTACCACCTATGTGGTAATCTGTGAGTACCTTGTCTGGTATTTGGTGGGACATTCATATTGTCCAGTGTCTTCAGGATGTCTGGGTGGAGTTCTTGTGTGTGAGAGTGTGGTCTGTCGCATGCTACAGACTGTACAGCAGTTTTGACTACACTTAGGTGCACATGGGTGGTCTCCACTGCTTTGTGCATTGTCAGATACCTGGCTGTATGGGTGTCTGTGCTGCATATGGATACTCCCCCTCCTTTGATGTTTTGGTCCAGGTGTTGGGGCCATAGCGCATCATATGTAGTATGACCTGGTAGTGCTGGTGTGCTATCACTAGGCTTGCAGCAGGCTTCTGTCACTGCACAGACATTGATGTTCTCTATACTGGGAAGTGCCTCAGGGACATGCATATTGCAGTTTACACATCTGGCATTGGTCAGCATTACCCTTATGTTTCTTACCTCTTATGTTTTCTAGGGTGGTGGGTAGTCTTTTTGGCCTTGCCTACATATGGCTCTATGGAGGTGGCAAAGGCCTTATCCAGTATCCAGACGCACAGGGGTAACAGGTGCAAGCCATCCCTGGAGCAGCAGCATGGCTTGTCATGCTTGACATCTCAAGCAGACAGACATTAGACCCTCTTGGACTGCCAGCTGTAACTGTGCCACCTGTTAAAGATGATCATTCTGTGTTTGTACTGTGGCATCATTCTTGGTGAGGGTTGGATGCTGCACACGGCCAGTGTCATACCGGCCTGGGGTACATACTCTGAGAGCTCATCCATGTCTCTTTTCATGTAGTCCAGGGAGGTACATCTCAGGTCATTCACACCAGCATGGACATTGAGTGCATCATATTTCTGCTTGCTTTGGGGTGACCTGCGTACTTGTGTTATGTGGCATATTGTGGCAGCCTACAGGCAGCTTACTGTACCCTTTCCCTTGTTCAGTCTGGTGAGTGGGACAGCAGTGTGTCTGCCTATACAAACACCTATTACAACTGTATCAGGCATGTTGTTTCTCCTTCTGGCCTGTGACTGTTTGGCACACCAGCTTTGTGTACTATGTGTTGCATGTGCTATGTTTGGAGGTTATGGTTGCTTGTGATCTGCTTTGGAGGCTTCTGTTGGTGTGGTGTGTTTGTAATTAGGGCCTCTGGGAATGTTTTTCTGTGTTTATGTGTTTGGTTTACAGTTGTGGTAGGTGTATGTGGGACTGGGTTTATGGTGTGTGTGGTTACCATCTCCTCCTGACTACTTTTGACAGTACTGAGTTGGGGGAGCTCAGCCTCCGGTTTGGATACATGATTGCATCTATCACATATATTTGTATTTATTGGGGGGAGTTGTGGTTGTCTGTGTACTTGGGACAGGTGTCACATTGCCTCTGGATTCACAGATTCTACTTGTTGTGGCTGGCCTTAGTGGATTGTATGTGTGGACATATGTTATTGCCATACTACTGATCAGTGATTACTTCCCTTTTTATGTTTGTTCTATCATGTGGTAGCTTCCTCATTCTCTTGCATGGTTTGGTAATGGCTGGTGTCCAGTATGCCAGCTGCCTGCGTGTATGGCATTGTGTCTTGTTGTT
Organism: Protopterus annectens; assembly: GCF_019279795.1. Lineage (NCBI taxonomy): Eukaryota > Metazoa > Chordata > Ceratodontiformes > Protopteridae > Protopterus > Protopterus annectens. The sequence continues at coordinate 1,637,433,492 of NC_056729.1, forward strand.
ATTTGTGATTGCATACTCCAAGCATTCCTGGCTGTGTTCATGGAATGCCTGTATAACATGTTCTGTGGTGTGTCCCATATTCTGCACTTGCACAGGGCCTTTCGTGGATTCCACATCGGTTTGGAGGGGTGCAACCTATGCTTTACACATGTTTTTCACTGTGGTATTCTGGCCAGGGACTGGGGTTGGGATGTGTATATTCAGTGTGATTACTCTATGGTCTGGTCTTACCAGTGAGGGATACACTTCTCATCTTGCCATCCAGTACACATGTTGCTGATTATCACATCCAGTATGCTTACCCCTCTTGTGGGAGTGGTACATTGTTCCTGGGCATTTTGATTTATGGATTCTGGGAACTTTTCTCTGACTGTATTGGTGCTAGTATAATGCTCCCGGCGTATGTCTGGGTATTTTCAGTCAAGCAATATAATGTGGTTTGGGGGACTTGATATATTCATGTATTCCGACATAGGCCAGGTGCAGTTCCTGGTATTAGGACAGTAGTCTGCAGCAGACTATATACAGGGAGGCGGTTTTAGCCATTGGTATTTGACCATGGCTAATCCATGCTGCTTCTTGTTGTGGTACCAACATGGGGGTGTGGTTATCCTTGACATTTATTGCTAGTCACCCTCCTTTTGTAGCTTGTTCCATGTTTTGCGGCTGTACAGCAAAGTATGAGGTGTGACCTGGTAGTGTTAGAGTGCTGATGTGAGCCTTGACCCAGTTTTCTATTACAGGACTGATATCTACATTCTCCATAATGTGTGTGTTTACACTGCACACATCTTGCTGTTTAGACTTCTGGCATTGGGTAGCATTACATCTAGGTTCCTATCCCTTGTGGTACCTATGAAGGTGGGTTTGTGTTTTGAGACTTACCTATTCAGGGCATTCTGTGGGTACTGACAGCCTTTGCCAGTATCCATGGGGCCTGGACTGATAGGTGCACGCCACCCCTAGCAGGTGGTGCATCATGTCATGCTCCACATGTCTTCCCAGACTGAAACACATTGGCTCCCTTTGACTAACTGCATTACTTCAGCCAGTTATTGCACTTGATCATGCCATCGTCATTTTGTGGCTTCATGCTTGGTAAGGGTGGATGTTAGTCAGGGTCCTCAGGTGTGCATATAGTACATGGTGTTACATTACTTAACACATGGCATTCATGCCTTAGGTGGTGCTGCAGGGCTGCCTCTGTCAGATGCACATATTACACTCCCTGTACATGTTTGTGAGAAGGTCATGTCATTTTAGGCATCCATGTTATTATTTGAGTGAGTCAGAGGGGGTATCATTCCTAGGGTTCCTACTGAGCCAGTATATGTGCTATGCGTTGCCTCTTTGCCAAGGCCAGGGCATACTGGGCACACCTCCTTCTGCCTACTGGGTTAGGCTCAGGTTGTTCCTCCTCCGAGTCACGCTCTGCCTGTGATGGCCTTGGCAATGGTGGGGGGCTGTTTGGCCCAGCCCTATGCTGGTCCTGCTGCACCTTTTTTCGCAAAATCATATTATGTAGCATAGCACATACCATGACAATTTGGGTACATGTAGTTGGTGTGTACTGCAAGGCTCCACCAGATGTGTCCAGACACCGGAACCATGACTTCAGCAGCCCAAACACACGCTCTATTACATTACGTGTTTGTGCTTGTGCCTCATTATGGCGTTCCTGTTCAGGTGTGTGTGCGTTTCTGATGGGTGTCATCAGCCACGGCTCCAGTGCATAACCTGCATCCCCCACTAGGTGTCTGTGCGGGATGTCCCCATTGGCAAATGTCTGGTACAGCTGCGTCAAATGCCAGATGTGGGAATCATGGTAACTCCCAGGGCAGCCAGCACACACATTCATTATTATGCCCGGGGCATCACACATGACCTGGCAGTTGATGGAGAGGAAGCCCTTGCGGTTAATGTAGGCCCTACCCCACTCACCGGCTGGTGCTTTGATGTATGCGTGCAGTCTATTGCACCCACTACCTCAGGGTATTCTGCTATTTGCTGGAAGAGACGCATATTGCTGGCCAATACCTCACGGGCATTGGGGAAATATACATGATCACCGACATGTGCTGACATGGCATCCAGGAACTGGTGCAGTACCCTGGAGACTGATGCCTGTGATATCCCCATCATATCACCAGTTGGTCTCTGGAAGGTACCTGTTGCTAGTATTCTTAGGCCAATACATACCTTGGTTTCCACTGGGATGGGTTCCCCTCTGTAGGCTCTGTGTGTGAGGTGTGGCCTGCACAGCTCAAATATTTGCTGCAGGAGGTCTCTGTCCACTCTATAGCGCTCTACTATCTCCAGCTCATGTAACCCGTGGTAGGTGACCCTGGGCCTGTACACTCTTCTCCGTCTCCTCACTGTGGGTTGTCTGGCATCATCTGCATTGTCACCACCCTCAGCAAGTCGCCTATGTCTCATTATGACAGCTATGGCAGCCCCTAACATTTCTGCTCTGAGTGAAGCTTTTTCAGTTTTCACTTCTATTAGCTTATTCCTGTCTTGCAGTGTCTCTTGAGAGAAACATCCTGCACTGCTGCTTGCAGTGTTTTAAGTGCTGGGCTCGGCTACTATTCTGCCTGTGTAATTGCCTGCTTCTAATTGTTTTCACCTGCTAGCTCCAGCAGTATTCCCTGCTAGCTTCCTACTAATTCTGTTGCTTCCTTTTTCCTTTCTGTTTCCTCAGGGGGGAGCAGTGTGCATACCAGCAGAAACGCACTCACAGTGGCTTACACGCGCGCACACATGCTTACACTGTTCAGAATCTACTTATTCGGGTTAAAACGCACGCAAACCAGCACAAACAGTGTTACAAGTCTGCCAACAGGCTCCCACATGCTCAGTCTGCCCTACACGCGTGCACACCAGCGCAAACAGTGTTAAACATCTACCAACACGCTCCCACATGCTCAGTCTGCCTTACACATGCCACACTGCCCTACTCGCGCTTCATGGCGTGCACACATGCGCATGCATGCCCAGCAAGAAACTTCAGTGTAAGTAACAGTGTACACCTTCCATTTCTTGACTTTCACAGACTTATCTTGTGGCACTCCTCTTTCCCTGATCTGTGTCTGTCATCTGTCATGTTACACTGACCTCCAATGAACTGCATTTCTTTCTACCATTCCCCCCTGTGATGTCACCTATCTCCTACTCTATTCCTCCCCCTTATGTATCTCTTACACTACTCAGACTGTGCTCATTTGCTATGTGACTGTGAGAGTCAGTATCCTAACCCTCGTTTACATGAGATTGCCAACTAATGCTTAGTTACATGTCTTACACTCAGCTTCCCCCCTTAGCAACCACTACACGGTGGCCATGTTGTTTTTGGTCTGCTGGTCCCTGCATTGTCATTCCATGTATTGCATAAAACCCACATTTGTGGGTTTATAGCCTTCATTTTTATGTTTTGTACAGCGCAACCCGTTTGCGCGGGGCTGCGCTGGGTTTAAACAGCGGCGATCGCCAAAAAAAAAATATATATATTTTTATTACTTTTGCATCGGGTTACCTTGCCAATTGCCACATATTTGGCCATTGGCAAACTGCCTGACACATATGCACCCTTTATTTGGAGCTGACATGGCTCCGTTGTGAACTTTGCAGAAACGTACTCAGTTGTCAACTGAGTACATTTCTGCAGCTAAAACGTCTCTTACACGGGCTGGTTTCTGCTTTGTGGATCGCTAATATACCTCATTTGCATACCTTTTGGCTGCAAGTGAGGTATTTAGCATGTCCATGCCCAGTCCGTGTAAGAGACGTTTTAGCTGGTCTCTTACACGGAGTTTAGGGCTGTTCCTGGATCGCGAGGCTTGCATGGAGTGTTACATGTCTCTTACACTCCGTGCAAGCCTTCGTGAATCCTGCCCATCCTTTTTTCCTTTCATCTGTGATAACACAGAGGAGGAATATAATATTACAATGTAGTCCTGTTGCATAAAATATGCAAAAGTAAAATGCAGTTGTTTAAATACAATGCAGCATGCAACTATAGATACCTCACTAGAGTATTATGGTATAATTTGCACAGTAGTAACTGAACAGTATTACTATCCATCACCAAGGCACAAAGAGAATTGTTAAGCATGTTATTGTGAATACATTGCATGGCTTGCTGCATATACCAGTGATAAGGTGTATACAGCGGTTTACCTTTACATGTGCATATTGCACACAGGCGACCAACAATTGTTTGAAAGACAGTTTGCAAGGTTTGCAAATGTTGAACGGAAGAAGGTTCGAATGTGCAATGAGTGAATGCACAGTGAGATTCGCTCATTGCACATTCGACATTCTGGGGCAGATTGCACTATAGTGGGGAGTTGGAAATGGTTCCTTTCCCCACTGTAGTGCGATTTTGGAGTTAGAATAATAAAGTAGGGGGTGTGGGGGCCACATGGGGGGGTGCAGGGGGGCTTGCCCTCCTGCATTACACTTTATCTAATTTTGTTGTCTATATTTATGTTCAAAACAAACTCAGCGAATCGGCTGTTCGATTTGCTGCTTTTCGAACATTGACAATTGTCGCTGTTTCCATTTTCATTTTTTCGATGTGAATATATGAATACTCGCACAAGTGTGATTCGAGATTATAAACGTAAACCGTATACAGTTTGGGGACCTTATCTTAGGCCTTCCTCTTTTCCTGTTACCTGGCAGCTTCATCCTTAGCATCTTTTTCCCAATATACTCTGCATCCCTCCTCAGCACATGTCCAAACCTACGTAATCTTGCCTCTCTGGCTTTGTCTCCAAACCTTTCAACCTGGGTTGACCCTCTAATATACATATTCCTAATCCTGTCCATCCTCGTCACACCCAGTGCAAATCTTAACATCTTCAAATCTGCCACATCAAGCTCTGACTCCTGCCTTTTTGTCAATGCCACTGTCTCCAACCCATATAACATAGCTGGTCTCACTACCCTCTTGTAGACCTTCTTTTTCACTCTTAATGGTACTCGTCTGTCACAAATCACCCCTGACACTCTTCTCCACCCACTCCATCCTGTCTGTACTCTCTTCTTTACCTCTCTTCCACATTCACCATTACTCTAAACTGTTGATCCCAAGTACTTAAACTCTTTCACCTTCGCCACCTCTACTCCCTGCATCCTCACCATTCCTCTATCCTCCTTCTCATTCACACACATATATTCTGTCTTAGTCCTGCTGACCTTCATTCCTCTTCTCTCTAGAGCATATCTCCACCTCTCCAGAGTCTCCACCACCTGTTCCCTACTCTCATTACAGATCACAATGTCATCTGCAAACATCATAGTCCACGAAGACTCCTGTCTGAACTCATCTGTCAACCTGTCCATCACCATTGCAAATAAGAAAGGGCTCAGAGCTGATCCTTGATGTAAGCCCACCTCCACCTTAAACGCATCCATCACTCCCACCACAGACCTCACCGCTGTCACACTACCCTCGTACATATCCTGTACCACTCTTACATACTTCTCTGACACTCCCGACTTCCTCATACATTACCATAACTCCTCTCTAGGCACCCTGTCATATGCTTTCTCTAGATCCACAAAGACACAATGCAACTCTTTCTGACCTTCTCTGTACTTCTCCATCAACACTCTCAGAGCAAACATCGCATCTGTAGTGCTCTTTCCTGGCATGAAACCATTCTGCTGATCACTACTCATCACCTCCCTTCTTAACATAGCTTCCACAACTCTTTCCCATAACTTCATGCTGTGACTGATCAGTTTAATCCCTTTGTAGTTACTACAGCTCTGCACATCACCCTTATGCATCTATATCAAGAACCTAAAATCCAGGCACTCTCACACACCAGTCAGTTTATCTGATAATAAGCATGATGTCAGCATTCACACCTCACCTCATACACTTACAAATCCAACAATACATAAACCTGCATATTGCAGAGGTCCTTACCAGAAGCTTACCTAAACATCAGAGATCTCCCAACACAAACACAAGCACAGTTCACATAGTACATCCTCTGCAGAACATAGTACACATAATATATCACACACCAGTGTCTCACCAGTCAAGCCCCTAAGGCATAACACAAAAGCAAACATCTTAGTCATAGGCAGCTCAGTTGTGAAACACACAGGTGTCCATCCCTCCAGGATGAATAAGGAAAAGGTCGCAGTCAGCTTGTCTGTCAAGTGCCAGGATCCACCACATGACATATGCACTCAAGTCTCTCAACAAAAGGCACTGTTATGACTCCATCATAGTCCATGTTGCTGTGAATGACATCAGGCATACCTCACTGGACTATACGAAGAATGACATGGCTGAGCACTCTGATTATATGTCTCAGGCATGTATGTCCCTAGCCGTAAGCATCATTTTACCTTTGCGTAGGATGATACTTCAACACAAACAAAAAAATGATTAACTTCAACAACTGGCTTAGTTTCTGGTGTCATTCAAAGGGGATGCAGTATCTGTCAGCCAGAGATGACATGGTTGACCAACCTCGATGCACCCCTGGGATTTCGATTACTGGCTAAGGCTCTTGCCACCCCCATAGTGCCTTTTTTTGGCAATGTCACAAGAACAAAATTCCCAATGTAAAAATACCCTCTAAAAACAACCTCAAGGTTATGCTGCTAAATGCTCTGAATCTAAACCAGAAACTGCACTCACTGGAAGCAGTCCTTACCTTGGAAGATGCTCTATTCGCAGCTTCCTGTAAATGTGGATTCAGTTTTACATTCAAAGACAAAGTCTAAGGCTCCAGCTAAAGTGAAATGGCAAGCACAGGCACCTTTTGATCAGGGTCCAAGGCCTCAGAGGCAGATGCTTAGGATGGCTGAAGATCTCTTAACTATGATCAGGGGTTCACATCCCCCTCCTGACAAGAAGCCTAGATTACAGTCCGATTATGATTCTTCTGACCAAATTTCTGTTTCTTCTGCTTCTTCCCTTGAGCAAGATTATTCTTTTCCTCCTTATGAGGATTCTGATGCTGAAGATTCCTTTCCTTACTACAAGCAAGTGGAGCAGCAATTTCATTGAGTGACATCATGGAAAAAAATAGAAGAATAAAAAGAAGAAGAGACTGTGCCAGAAAAAGTTCCAGAGATAAAAACATATGCACAAACTATTGAAAAAAGAACAAAGAAGAAAGAAAAAATAAAAGAAACAAACAAACAAAAAAAGAAGTATACAGTACGTGTGAGCAGTAAAAAAAGAAGAAAGTGTGGACAGGTATCAGGTTTGGGACTCTGTCACAGCACCTCTGGGTGTCAAAACAAAAGAGGTAAGAGCATTTATTTTAATTAATAAAGAGGCTTTTTGAGACTTGATATGTGAGACTAGGCGGACCATGGAATTTTTTTTGGGGTGCATAGGATAAAAAGAAAAATATTTATCCATGGTCAGAATATGTGGTGCAAGCCTTTTACAGATGAAAAAAAGAATAACGATCCAGTTTAGAACTGAAGTTGAAGCAAAAAAACTGAAAGAACATTTAACTATACGTAAAGAAGTAATGGACACTACAAAATATAAGGTGAAAGAAGACTATGGACTGGGGGATGGGAATCTGGAGTAATACTGAAAATGGAAAATGATAACGTTATCCATGTACCTAGTATTATTAATGTTCATGATAATAGGGGTTTTGTGAAATACAGGGGTCAACCAAAGACTTGTTAATTTTGTGGAAGAAATAATCATTTAATCAATGAATGTGATAAAAAAAGTTATTTATGTGGTAAAACAAGGCATAATGCAAAAAATGTGATTTAAAGTGCAAAAAATTTGACAATACTGATCATTCCTGTAAAAAGTGTGGTAGTACAGGACATGTTTGGTTAAATTGTGAAAATGATAAACAACAAATTGTTGAAGAGGTTATACAAGATGCAGAACAAGAAAAACATATAGTACAAGAAAATGTAAATCAGAATGAGGTAGAGACAAGATTACAGATATAAATGTTAAAGAAGGCAAAAGAAAGAAAAGGAAATAACTGGTACAAGTGGAGATGAATATGTGGATTACCAGATAGTGAAAGGAAGAAAGAATTCTATAGGAAAAAGAGTTAAAGGAAGGAAAAGAAAATTCAAAGGTAAGAGAATAAAAAAGGTAAAGGTTGATTTATTCATTTTATTTGTTTTCAGTCCTTTTTTTGTTATAAACTGAAAATAGTAGCTATTAATGTCAATAGTATAAAAATATTAAGAGGAGAATTGGGATAGTACAATGGTATGCATTTCTAGGTGCTAATGTGATTATATTAGAGGATATTAAATTATGAACAGTGGAAGAAAGAGTACAAGCAACAAAATATGGAATGGAATTGTTGTTTGGAATATGGGAAAGAAAATGTTTTTGAGCATTTGTATATTATGTCAAGATAACATTAAAATATTAGATGCCACGATAGTGGAATTAGGATGCATCACTGTAATAGATTTAAGATGGAACAATGATGTTTTCAGAATTATAGTCTTATAAGCATATGTTATCAAAAATAAAAGAGAAGAAATGTTTAGAAAGTTATTAAATTCTGTAGGTGTCAACATGAATATAATAATAGCAGGAGATTTCAATTCATGGCTACAGAAAACCACTAGGTCAGAAATTAAAAACGGAGATAAAGCCTGGGAACACTGGCGCAAAATCAAAACCCCCTCAGCTAGACAGAAATTCTTAGAACTATGCAATAGAATCAAAAAGCTAATAAAGCGGGACAAAATCCAATACTACCAGTCTGCCCTCAACTCCTCTCAACACAACCCCAAACAATTCTGGACCTCCATAAACTCCAACCCCCACCCAGGTAAAATGAATACCCCTCCACCTAACATTCCTCACTCCTCAGAAAATATTTCTACCTCATTCAACACACACTTCACACAAACCGTACTATCACTAGCTAGAAAACACAACCCCCCCCACACCCCACACCTTCACCCAGTAATCTCCCCACACTCTTCTCATTTTCTCCCATTCCTACCTCCAACATAAGAAAACTCTTAACTAAACTTAAACCCACAAAATTAGCAGTAGACAACCTCCCAAGTGAATTCCTACAAATTGCAGCTGACGCCCTAGCCTACCCAGTATCCATCTTGATTAACCAATCTCTGTCAGAATGCTACATCACTACACTATGGAAAATATCACACATCATTCCCCTTCACAAAGAACAGAACTAACCAACTACCACCCCATAACGATTCTATCTCCACTCTCCAAAATACTAGAGAGATGCATTCACTCTCAAATCTCAGACTACCTCCTTACTAACAACCTCCTTTCTAATACTCAACATGGTTTCTGACCAAACCATAGCACCACCATTGCCTTACTCTCTTTTACTAACACTATCTTTCACCATAAAAACAATGGCCATCTCTCCTCTGCTACTTTCCTAGACCTATCTAAAGCATTTGATATGGACCCACACAAACAACTCATCTCTGTACTCAATAATCTATCCTTCTCTCAATCAGTCACCAACTGGTTTCAGAGTTACCTATCTGACCACCAGCAATCCATTGTATGACATGTCTCCCCAACTATCTGTCTCTACTGGTGATTCCCAAGGATCCATCCTTGTACCCCTACTCTTCTCTGTTTTTACCAATAATCTAGCCTCTACCACCAAACATGGCACACTCATACAATATGCAGATGACTCAACCATCATCTGCTCAGCCCAGTCCCTACCCGAACTGCAAAATGTCACACAGGATGCCTGTTCCTCTGTTGAAATTTGGCTATCTGATGCCTATTTAATACTCAACCCAGACAAAACTAAACTCCTCATCTTTGAACCCACCAAACATATTCAAAATAACTCTCACTTTAACACCACAGCAAAAAGACAACACCACTATCCATCCAACAGATCACACCAAATTGCTAGGAGTTGAAATAGACAACAATCTCAAAATTGACATTCACATATCCATGACCATAAAAAAAAGTCCACAAAAAACTAGGAGCCTTATACAGAAATAAGCAACTCCTCACCAAAGCAGCTAGGAGTTCAGTTGCAAATTCACACCTTATCTCCACCCTACTTTATGCCTCTCCAATATATACCAACCTAAGGTAATGCGATCTAAATAAACTCGAGACCTGCTACAACAAAATCGCCAAATTCGCCAAAGGGGCATCCAACCGCACTCACCACTGTCTATCACTTATTGAACTAGGCTGGTTAGAACTCCCTCACCTCCTTCAATGGTATCAACTCGCACTCACCAACAAACTAGTAAACCATCCTCTAAAGGTCCCATCCCTCCAGAATCTTCTCCAACTCTATCTCACCACCAGACCACTATGCTCTAGCAACAAAAATCAATTACAGGTTACTAGAGCCAGTAACACTGCTGGAGAAGCACTATTCTCCAGTGCTATAGCCAAATTATGAACACCCTCTCCACCACAATAACCTCTGTACTATCATGCACCCACTTCAAAGCTTTACTTAAAGCGCACCTAAAAACATGCTGGCTATGCCCTTGTAACTCTCCCCTCTAACTTCTCCCACTCCATCTACCCTCTACCTCTCTTCCACCCCACAAACTACCTTTGATTACAGCAAGCTCTGATACTTCCATACCTATCTACTTATTATACAACAGTAACTTATTATTGTAACAATTGTTAATATCTGCTATGACTTCGTGGATGGAACAGATGCTAGATATCTACTGAATCTGTAACTATGTTTGTAATATTTTAATTGCTAGGATTCTTCATCTGTAACTACGTCTATAATATTTTAATCTGTGGAGCTTTTCTCCCTGGGCCTCCTCTGAAAATGGACCTGCATCCAGTTGGACTTTCCCAGTCAACAAATGTAAATAAATAAAATAATAAATAAATAAAGTATTCTGTTTTTGGCATGACAACAAGAAGGACCATTCACCACATCATCTGCCTTGCTCTACTAAGTAAGTAAGTAGGGAATAGTAATTCTCCTAGATTCAGTCAGGAAAATATAGTGAAGCTTAGTTAAAATATTGTTTTTCTTTGAGTCTGTCCATCAATGTTATTTTCAATATTTCTGTGATTTGAACTCTGTGGTTTACTATAAATGTATATTCAGTATTTTCATGCTCTTTTTTATTTATTATTAAATATATTTAAAACTTTTATTGTGGCTGGTCCTTTCAGAAATTATTTAACCTTTGAGAGTGTTATATTTATCTGGTGACACTGTATGGGCCACTCCTGAAGGCCTAGATGTCTTGGTCATCTACTACCATTTGTATCAGTATTAATACTATACAGTATAATTGGACACCCTTTGTTAAGGGCCTTAGAGTTGCTGATTGTGAAGTGTCTGGTGGAAGTGATAACTACATTGTACCCTGGGCAGAAGTGGGCAGAGCAGGTAAATCTCTGCCAGCCTTTCCCAGGTATGTGTGTGTGAAAAATCAAATCACAGTGTGTGTGTGTGTGTGTGTGTGTGTGTGTGTGTGTGTGCGTGTGTGTGTGTCATATACTTGGAGAAGGGACACAAAGCACTGGTTTCACAGAGAAGGTGCTGGAAGACTTGGCTTGGATACTCGGTTGATGACCTAACCCTAAAGCTGTACCAGTGGGGAGTCTTATTGGGGACCTGGAGGGAGACAGACAGACAGATATATACCCCAGACTAAGTATGTTCCCTCTGTGCTCTTAAGGGAAATTGTACTTGGTGCAGAAACCTGCATCTGTAAATATTGAGTGTATCCATTTGTATTCTAAGTGAACATCCCTCTGCAGTGTCAGTGGTGAGGATTCAGGCTCCTTGATTACTGGCCCAGTGTGGGGACATCACACCATATGCCAGTGAGATCAAGTACCCTAACTAAGTACTCCTTCTTTCCTATAGCAAATGTATATTACAGCAATGTTTCTATTTTTTGTATGTATTTGATTTCCCAAATGGTATTATTATGCACTTCTTCATGCTTAGTTTAAGGCCATGGCTCTGACACCAATCATTAGTTTGTATCAGTCCTCTGTGTAATATATCAACATCATTCAATGAGCCCCAGTTTGCAGTCATCAGCAAACTTGGTCAGCCAAAGATCATCTGCATTTGCCCTAACATCTGAAAAGTATATCCCATAAAGAAGGGGGCTCAGCATTGTGCCCTGTGATACTCCACTGGTGACTGCCCTCTAGCTGGATGTGGATTCCCCACTCTAATAACATATGTCCTATCCATGAGCCATCTGGCTATCCATGTGGTGACATAGAGGTTTATGCCTAATTTTCTGAGTTTATCTATAATACCCAAGTGAAGTATTATATCAAATGCGTTGGCCAGGTCAGGGTAGGTGGCATGCATTGTCTTACCCTCTTCCATGGCCTTGATGACCTTCTCAAAGAAGTCCACCAGAATGAACAGGCAGGAACTTTCCTTGATGAAGCCAAACTGGGTTGGGTCAAGATTCTGGAGATTTCCTATGTCATTGTTAATCAGGTCCATGATTATCCTTTCCATAGGCTTGCATATGAGCCTATTCAGACTTATGGGAATGTAGTTTCCTGGGTCCGTTGATGGTCACTCCTTGTCCAGAGAGATGACTGTCACTGTCCTCCACTCCACTCTACTGGGACAAAGCCTGTCTGGAGACTGTGGTTAAATAGAGATCCAAGTGGGTTTGCCAGGTCATGTTTCAAGCTATTTAATAGGTACCCTTGGATTCCATCAAGGCCCATTAATGCTGTGTTTCTAGCTTTAGAGAATGCAGTGATGACCTGTTCTTTTGTGATAAAAGACAAAGGAATGGTAGAGGGTATTTCATGGGTTGTAACCAGAGGTGAAATCTGAGCTGAATTTATCACCCAGCAGGTTTGCTGTTTCTTCTGGTTGAGTATAGGTAGTGCCATCTACAGTCAACTCAGCACATTATTCAGTGTTTTCTTGAAGATTTTGGACATAACTAAAAATTGTTTTGTGGATATCCTTTGCTTGGCAGGCTATTTTAGTCTCATATTTAGTTTTTGAAGACTTGACTAGTTCTCTGATTTGCCTATTGAGACTAATTAAGGGTTTTTTTCCTCTTGTGCACCCTCCAAATAACTTCTAGACAAGAATTTCATCCTTCTTTTAGATAGTTTATTTATGCCAGGGGTCCACCAGGGTGACTCATTTTTCCAGCTAGAATTGAGTTTAGTTTGGTCAGGTACTGCCATTTCTGTGCAGTTGTTTAAGTGGTTGTACAGGGCATTCATGCATACTTCTGTATAGGCCTCTGTGTTTTCGTGGCTAGGGGTAGCTTTAAAATTATCTATGCTATCACTTCATAGAAGGTTATTTGTCTTGGAAAAATTCTTTAGGGTTTTAGGGTTTGATGCGGGTTCTACTGTTACATTTATTTCAAAGGAGACTGATTTATGATCCACTCTTACCAATGAGAGCATTATGCTGGGGCAACACTCCCTCATGTTTGTGAGTTTGTGTGTACTATGTCAAGGATATTTGACAGAAAAACAAATTATACAACAGCAATAAACACAGAATAAACCTTTAGCCAGCAGCCCCAACTCAGATAAGTTTGCTACTACAGTACAAGTCTGCCACAAGAATGCAGTCAGAAAGCACTGTTAATGTAAAAATGCTAGAGCTCAATTGTAGGTAAACCATACAATCTAGATGGTACAATACCTGAAAAACAGGAAATACAATATAATAATGTACAACAGCAGCAGTGGAAACAGTTCAACTTTGAAACTCTTCTAAAAGTTTGAGAAATGTAATAAATAATACAGGATATGTAAGAAAATACAGTAAAAATACTTATTTTCATTCTTTTAGCAGTGGATGGCTTTAAATGTGGTAGATTCTCTTAACTCTCAGGCGAAGTAACCAAACCAACAGCAGCTCTGAGGAATTGAGCCAGTATTCCTATACTAGGTTGTAAAGGACCCTGTCTTGCCTGACGTCCTGGATGTTCATAAAACTGGAAACACCACAAACATCTAATAACGGGATCTAAAGTTATATTGTAATACAAACAGGATATGTTGACTGGAAAACTACCCTACTCATGGAATAATCTCTCACTCTACATCAAGCAGTAGCTCTATTCTTGTGTCAGTGATGTAGAGGCATAAAGCCTGACTTCAACCTAGGTGATCCAAATATAACTAGTAACCAGTACTTGAGATGGTGGGCATGCCCATCCAGGAGGGGAGAGACAGTGTTTTCTACCAGGCTCACAAAGGTGCTCAGAAGACATTGCCTCTGAGAGGCCCATAATGATACTTGGAGCTGCTGTCAGGAAAATGTGAGTGTTGCCGACCAAGCTGTTGACTGTAGCTCCTGTTGGTACATAGGGGCAACATATGCATGCATGCATGTATGTACAAATTAGGGGTCCAAGGCAACCTTTGTAATGAAGCAAGTGCTCATAACACCAGGGATTGGATTAGGAAATAAAAATAGAAAAAGCTCCCAAATGGTTTTCTGGATGATAACCTCTCCACCCAGAAGGTATATTTGATCAAAGTGAGGGCTTGATTGTTACCAGGCATGGGGTCCCAAATGACCCCCCTCCCCCCCAAAAAAAAACAGAATATCCCACTCACCCTTTTTAAATTTAATTTAGACAAATGGATAGGAAACTATAAATTTAGCTTGGGTCTGGCCCACTGTCCATCTCTTAAGGATGGAGAAAATAAGCAAATTGTAGTGACTAGGCTCCTAATGGTCTTCTGGATTGATTAGTATATATCCACAAACCTAGGAACCTACAGTGATTTCACCAAGGGATAAAGTTTATTTATGTAAGATTATCCTTAATAAAGCATTTACAGAGTTCTTCATAAAGGAAGAGCCCATAAATCTGGCATGGCCACAGCAAGCATTAGGCAACCTTGAAACCCCTGGCCACAGGAGGTGGCTTGCTGTTGATGTGGGCCCTGAGAATATCAAGAGTAGTGGTTGGCCATGGGGAAATAAACATGCAGGCATCTAGGCTAATCTTGGCATCTGCTTCTTTTTTATCAGCAGAAAAACAATAATGAACAGAGCAGGCATCACCCCAGAGGTGCAGTCTTTCAGGCCTGCTTTCACAAGAAGAAAATCTGAGGCCACAACTGGCTGCAGCTTCCCATCTATTTCCATACCCCCAACATCCACCAAAAGGCAACAAGAGATAATAGAGTTTTAAGTTATTCTCAAGATGCAATATTTCAGATCCACTTAGTGCAGAATAAGGACTTAGCCAGTTGCCATATTTTGTCATCTTCCACTATTAGGGGACAAACCTAAGAAGTAATGGGAGCATATTTCTCAACTGTCCAAGATTATGTAGAAAGTCCCTGA
>NC_056729.1:1637453799-1637473799 GCF_019279795.1 Protopterus annectens
TTTGTTATAATTATTTGAACTTGGGAGGGTGGCCTAATTGTTAAGGTGTTTGCCTTATAAACACAAGGTGCAGGATTTGAGTCTTACAAGGGATAATTGGCTAGGCTCGCAAGGGCAGTTAGCTTAGTACTAATCTAAGAAACTTCAGATGTTTTTTTTTTGTTTTATTTTTGAAGATTGTATAATTATTGTTCTTAAAATGTTCTGTAATAATTTGGAACTTTTCTTTCCTGGCCCTCCTCTGAAAATGAGCTTCTACCCAGTCGGACTTTCCCGGTAATCAAACGTCAATAAATAAATAAGGGCCCAGCACTGAGACTATCAAAATCTTCTCTTCTGGTCATAAACTCTTATTTCCATGAGCACAGAGTCTACCTGTGTTATGTCAGAACCAGCAGGATATCACCTTTCATTATATATCCCAATTGTACTCACTTAGTTAGATGCCCTACTCAAAAATAAGGACTCACAATGTACCCCTGTTGACAACATTTTCCATCTTTTACAGCAGTTATACATCCATACATTAATTGTTCATTTACCCTCATCACAAATAGAAGCAGACAGAAAGGTAGCAATCTGAATACCTGGAAAGCAAGCAAGAACATCCCTGTACACAAAGGTTGGGAACATGTTAACATTTTCAACCCACTGACCAAAGTAATGGAATAAATTGTGCTTATTAAGCCTATTAATTACCTATCAAGCAACAACATCGCATCTACACACAGCATAGCTTTAGATCTGGCCGCAACATGGAAATAGTCATATTTAAACTGGTTGAACATCATTTTCAGGTTAGATCAGACTTTGCACAGCAGCAATATTCCTTGATTGTCATAAGAGTTTTGGCATTCTGTCACTTTACCTCATCTAGAAAGGCTACATCCAGATGAAAAGAATCACAATACTCTATGCTTCATCAGAAACTTCGTATATCAGCAAACCGTGCAATTTATGTGGCAGTACTTTTGTTCATCCACCTAGTGTACATGGCTCTATATTCAGGGTGTGTCCTTTTCTTTTTACTTTCCAGTAAGATGGTTGTTTACATTAGCAGTGTCTTGCTGCTATAGCATTGATGATTCAACCAAGTTATAGAACTCCAAGCAAGCCTACTAGTCTGGACTGCACAATCCAACCAAGCTTTATTAGTATTTTCCTCTGGTTTAAGTCTATGGTAAACTCCTGTCATTTAGCAAGAATTCAATCAAACTTGGCTGTGATCCAGCTCTATCTGTCTTCAGATGTTACTATGGTCCCATTCAGTTCATACCATGCTGGCTGTAGTTGGGGCATTCTAATAGTCCATCAACTGTCCTTCAAAAAAAAAACAAAAATATGTTGTGATAAAGCAAGTAAAACAGAACAGAAAAAACTGTGTGCACTGCGTAGGCCTAAATACCAACTCACACCCAGAACAAAAGGAAATATTACATAAACAGTGCTAAACCCCAGGTCGCTATGGGGCTAACTAACCCTGGCTAGCGCTGCTGAAAACATTAGCAAGAAGATGGCATGAACAGGTAAAGGAGTCAGTCAAGCCACAGCTGATATGTACCCTGCTACTCTTCACTTTCAAGTACTAAATATACTTAAAAACAGACTGCTATTTTATCAAATGCAATTTATGCACAATTTCCTGCACAAAGAACTTTGCACTGAGTTAACCTTCCGATTAATCTGGCATGAATGAGTTAAACTATAAGACATTCCCGTGCAAACCTTCTAATCACTTGTAAGATCACAAGTGCATATGGACTTATACATTAATAAATGTCCATCCTGCAACCTATAGCTCTTTACTGCATGACATTCACCATGTCCAGAACTCAGCTTCACCTTCTTATGTAAATTCTGTATTGCAACAGTTGCACAACTTGTACATAATGTAACCCCATTCCCTCTCCATTATATCTTCCCCTTAAACTTAGTTTATTAAAACTCAAGCTAATTTTCTTGTACAATGGACTTAATTCCATCCTCAGCTGTCCGAGGACGGTATCCTTGCCAGTGGTTTGTTATTATCTACATTACCTCAAACCCCCCATGAAACTTTACAGTAGTACCCTTCGACTAACTATTATATGTCTAAGCTAATAACATTACCCTGCTCATACTGTCTAGCCTATTATTTTCTTGTATAGTTCATCATTTTCTTGCAGTGCTTCAGTTTCTCATTGGCATTTTATGAAATGGACGAGTATCTCCTCTTGACCTAAATGTACAATTATATATGTATGTTCCTGCAGCAATAGCTGACAATTAGGACCATATTATATAACTGTTTAATGTAGTGATCAAATTGTATAGAATAGAATCCTTTAATTATGTATGTACATTTTACTGTAATAGCACAGAATTTTTCTGTGTGCTGGTTGTACAGTCATATTTTCTCCTATTTCCATGCATTAGCCATCTGCCCTTTTTATTTACCTATGTTGCTTTCCAAATGCCTTTCTTCATTTTCTGTCTGTTTACTCACTTTGTGTAATTGCAGTGGAGATTTTCTTCCTGTATCCCTCCTAAATGGGTACTACCCAGCATACAGCAAATCTGGTCAATAAAGTCAAATAAATACATTATTTTTGATTGTAGTAAGAATATACGGTGATACAGGGATACTAATGCATCATAACAGGCTTGAAACATTGTTATGAGTAGTGCATTATATTATTACATGGATACGTAGATGTTTTATAAGGGGTTAATGCATACAACTATAATGCAAGTGTGGCCAGTTTTCACAAATTTATAAAACAGTGATCAATGGAAGAACATCTGTATTACTCCCAAATAAAATTACAATATGTTCAGACTGATAAAGCTGGCTTCACAAGGTATCAGTTTAATGAATGTTGCCAATAGACAAAAGTCTGGATTATAGCTGGCTAGTCTGTTTAGTCATTTCCATTTTTGGCAGATGTTTTTTTCACAATGGGCTAGAAACAGCTGAATGCCAGACTGCTGTAAGTGAGACCAGTAGGCAAACATTTCAGGAATCTCTGGCACAGTCTACTACCTACATACATTTGGCTCATTCAGTATTTTTTTTACTTATTTAACATAGCCCACATATATCAGACTTCATGCCATCAGTTTTTTTTTCAGTTTTAAAATTCACCTGTATACTCAAGTAGCTATATGAAAAGGGTATTACTTCTTCAAATCACAGTCTGTGGGATGCTAGCTCTGTAGCCCCTTACTGATTGTACAGTTTTTTAAAAAAATGGAACATTTTTAAATGTGGGCTACAAAGGGAAGACTTTTGGTTTATTAAGCATGTTGTTGAACTTCTTGTATTGCAGAAATATTACTGTTTAAACAAGCTCATAGCATCTCTTCATAAATTATAGCTCATATAAATCCTTTGGATAGCTCTTTGCCAAGAATTACCTGGCCTAAGGGCACCAGTTGCTCTTTAAGCTAATTAGAATTGATTCTGGTAGCCACTGCAGTTCATTTTTGAAACCAGTAATACACGAAGGCCTTTTTAGAACTAACAGCAATTATTTCAGAATGAAGCAGTAATGGCATTTAAAACAGCACCACCCCATTTTTGCAAGCATGCACGCTTTTCAGATTGTCAATATCCGAGTATACTGCTGATATAAAGATTCCCCTCCCCCACACCAACTGAACAAATTAATGTACCTAGCTTGCCTTCATGTAACTCTTTCCCTTCATAAATATAATAGCAGTGGAAATACAAATAAAAACCAATCTGTTTGTTGCAAAGTGATTGCTATATAGCATATTAAGTAAGAGCAAATCATATCATCAGGCAAGCACATAGATTTTGAGTCACATTGCTCAACTCAGACAGTTAAAAAGCAAGTAATCAAGAGCTCTGCATCCCACCCACCAAATTTAGTATAACTATTCAAGATTACCACATTACTGTTCTTTGATGGGACACAGGCTTGTTGCCTTCAAAACAGGTACCACGTATCTTGACCTTCTTTCAGCATGTCTGCATTTTTCTACCATGCTGAACAAATTGCACATTTTTCAGAACCTAACTCAAATACCTGCTGTCAAAACATCTTCAGGACCTGATGACAAGCAGTCTTGTTAGTGAATCTGATAAGTGCTTTAGCAGAAAACGTGATGTAGTTTTGTGAAGCTCACAGAACAGAACTCAAGGCAATGTGCCATCAAATGAGTGGATGAGAAACATTCAGCATTTAAACTGCATTTTCTTCACTTAGGAATATTTTTATGTTTTTTTTTTTTTAATTTATATTTTAGTTGCCTATTTGTCCAAGTGAGCAAAACCCATTTTCAGTAAAACACTGGAGTGAAAAGCTCCACAACGGTTAACGATATTAACCAAACAGTAATGCAATCTACTGATATTTCATTCATTCTTACAGAAAATTCTGTCACTTTGTAACTACTTATTAAAGGAGAGCAGAAGGAGGGAAAAGGTGAACGGAGACAACAGTATGGCATTGGTATAAAAACCTGGAAAAGGATGAATAAATTAAAGTAGCTTTAAGGTAAATGGAAGAGAGAAAGAAGATACAAATATGAAGGACAGAATAAATACGAATACAATGCCATAGTGGAAGAAAGAACATAAGAAACATACTCATCTAGATAAGGGTAAATATATATTTGTTAAAGAAATGCATTTCTAGCAATTTAGGACTACAAAGTACAGTGTGACAACACATTACTTGATTAGTCTGTCAGCTTGGGTGAGACAATACTAGACTCTGAAAAAAAGTGGTAGCTTCAGTAGACAGCTCTGCTCTTCACTGATTTATCTGGATTTAGAAGTTGCTTATGATCTTTGACCTTGAATAATTCCTTGCTGGTTACAGCTTCTATATTGACCTGTAATAATCTTAGAAAATGCTATTTTCCTTTCCAATAAAATATGTAAGACATTGCACTATAGCTGCATTGACTCAAGATAAAGGTGAAACAATGTGTTGCGGTTGCTTTTCAGAAATATTAATATGTAAAAGAAAACATGTAAAAGTTAGATAACTGCATTTGCCACAGTGATAATGGAGTGCATCTTGGAGATAAAACTTAGCCTTAATTTGTGACTGTTTTCAGCATTGCAGAGCCTGCTACTTTAAGCTTTGGTCTGGGTCATGCAATGATGCCTTATTTGGAGAGAGAGAGAGAGACAAAGAGAGACAAAGAGAGAGAGACAAAGAGAGAGAGAACTTTTTGAGATTCTATCTCCCCTAAAAGTGTGTAATTGCAGAAACATAAAGTGTATACTTTTACAATTTAGACAAAGCTATTGGAAATCCTGTCTGGGGACTTATAAACAGAGGGAAGGACTGACCTGTTAATTCAGAAAATAAATTTACTGATGGTACAGGAGTCGCTGCTTTGCTTATTAGAGGATAATCTCTGAGACAGAGCTCAAACTACACTGCCTGTAAGAACTCTGAAATTACATTTTCAGACTTAAAATCCAAAAACAGCACAATATATCTTCAGCCATAATCTTTATCCAGAATCATACAGTTTCTAACTTGCAATTTAGTCACTTTCTAGCTATTATCTGATTTTTTTTTAATACTTTATTTTCAGTTTCTTGTGCAAGCCTTATTTATTTAAAAAAGAAATGTTTTAACTTATTTATTTGAAGTAAAACATTGCATTATTCAACTTTAAATACCTGTGGCATATGCTTTATTTATTATTTTAAGGGCTTATGCATGTTACCTATGTACCTAACTGTATAGTGTCTGCTCTTGGACAATTGAAAGCCCACGGTTAAAGTTGGCTTTTCACATGTAAACAGACAGATGTGTTCTTGTTTTGCCTAACTGGTCTGGTGGCAGCATACCTTAAAGTTTGGAAAGGCAAGAATAGGTACAGAGCCACTATTTGCCCTTTATTCTGAAAATAAAATAGTATGTGTGTGTGTGTGTGTGTGTGTGTGTGTGTGTGTGTGTGTGTGTGTGTGTGTGTGTGTGTGTGTGTGTTAACTGCTGTTGGCAAGATCACACTGAATGCAATGGGTTTCACTTATAGTGGGTAAAATCCTAGAGAACCTGTCATTTTAACACTGATCTGTAGCTGTGCAGTGCTGAGCTTATCTGAGTGTGTTAAGTGCAATTACCAAACATAGTTACTGAACGCCTTGGTGATAGCCGTATGGGAAATAAATCCCATAGCCACTGTCTGTTACATATTTATTGGTGGCAGGAGTGAGATTTATATGTCTGTTGATCACAGCTTGATCCAAATTTTTGATATGGAATTACACAAACCCTCTATCAAAAACATTGTGATTTCGCTTGGAGCTACATTTTTTGAGAAAATCTTTACTTCACTACTGGCTCTATGCTGTGTTAACTATTTACACCTACAGCCAAATTAGAATTTTTTATCAAATTAACTAGTTTGGGAGCGATCTTGAAACATTAGTTGTTCTTGTAGTGAGGGTACATAAATAGCAGCTGTTTCTAGGTAACCAGGCACTAACTGGTCAGATTGTTAGCTGCTCTTCGTTGTTTTTTTTTTCATTTTTACTATTTATTATATACTGAGATCAGCTGAGCCCTTCAGTTTCTTTTAAGAAAGACTTTGGAGAGCTGTGATTGTTGCTTTCAGCCTGAGAAGTTGTAAAGTTCTTTTGAGTGTTTGTTATAACAGAAATAATTCAGGATTTTTTTTTCCACTGCACTTAAAGTTATTTTGGTATATTTTTTTTGTTGAATTTAATATGGTTTTCCTTAATTTTTTTCATTTAAATCACTGTTTTTCCTTAATCTAGTGGATGACGTTGGCAAGACAGATATGGGTCTGAGAGAATCACCCTGCTCTAGAACAGGCTCCCCATCCACATGAAGCAGCATCCATCCCTACCCAATTTAAGAATAACCTTGACCAATGGATGGAAAATTGGAAGTTCACCTTGGGTCTGGCCCCATGCCTTTGATAGACAGAAGAAGACAGTAATGCTGAAACTAACATCCCATCCCAACACAATCTCTAGAAACTTCCTAACTAACGTACCCCCTCTTAATAAATGCTTATGATACATAGGGATGCAAATGGGTTAGATTGCATGGCTACGCTTATAAAGGCCCTGGTGGCCATTAGCCTAGTATATAACTATGAACCTATGACTGACTCCAGTATCCTCCAACCTGTATGTGTTTATCCGGACCTGCATGGACTTGTTTCCAGCTGTAGTAGTTACTGTGTTGGCTTGTCTTACATATCCTATGGGATCATGTATTTTCCTTCTTTCCATTTCCAGACAAGTTCCTATAAAATAAAACTAGCACTGCACAGCATGGAATGACATCAGACTACCTCCGCTTCTATTGCCTGCCTTCTAGCACTTGGTGTACTGAAGTGGTGAAGAACTCTTGCTTAAACTAATCGATTTTATTTGTGAGAAGTACATACGCATAACTGACTTGGAGAGAGCCCTCTTAAAATATCATGCATGCACTGAGCATCACATTTTTCTACCCAAGTTCACATAAATGCAATTTTGTCATACTAACAACACTAAACTGTCACATAATGATGCTGTAGAAAATCAGTGACAAAGCATCCTAGAATTCTTAAGAATAGGCATCAGTAAACCCACCTAATACATTTTTTATATATACCTTCTCATCAAAATATCACCCCAATGTCTAATAAGAATGAGTAAGCTTCTGGAAACATCCTAGGCATTGGTGACACACTAACTCCATGCCCAGAATTCTAAGCAAGGACAGGGTTACAGTCATCTGTCTCTCAGAAAATAGGATTGCTGACCTTCAGGACCTTCACCTGCAGAAAGTATAAATTTGACATTATTGTAGTCAATGCTGGAGTGAATAATCTGTCACAAAAGTCCATGAAAGACACACAGAAGGACTTTCTGGAACTTAATACACATGCTTCAGTCAAGGATGACACTCTGGTTTTAAGTGGCATCCCTGTTATACAGTTTATCCAATGAATATACCAAACCTAACTAACAAATCATATCAGAAAGTGGATAACATCATGGCAGCACTTCTCAATGCCAAGAGTCTTAACAACAAACTGCCTGATTTGGAGGCACATTGTCAACTAGAATGAGTCCATATTTGTGTAATTATCAAAACATGGTTGCGTGTAATGAAAGTACCCCTTCCATGCTGGGGTTGTGTGCCTATGATGCTTTCAAGCCCACTGCTAATGGTGGATGTGTCTCAGTTCTTATCAGGAATTTTATCATTTCCAAAGTGATACTCCATTACCCCACCCATTAGCTCATCAAACTTCAGCTCATGGTAGGTAAGTTAGAATTTCATGTTACAGCCTGGTACTGATCAATCTTCTATGGTCCAAAGGATCATGAAAATGTGCTATTATCCCTTAAAAAGATCCCTAAAATAGATGGTTCTTTAATCCCTGGTGACTTCAACAACCTTTCTGCAGACTAGCATTACTATAATGTTGGGTATGCGCAACACATTTTCGATTGGGTTAAGGAGAATTCCCTCAAATAAATTGTCTGAAATATCACCATAGTTGATGATATCCTTAACCTAATTTTCACAAACTTGACCCCAATGTATTCCCTGCCCCTTCTCGGCCCCTTATCAGTCAGATCTGGCCACAGGCTGGTTACCTTTGTCCTCAGAACATCTACTCCTTTACAACCACCACCACCCCCCCTTTAAAGACTTTAAAAAAAGCAAAGCTTTTACAGTTATATTAGGAAATTTCAGAAGTCACCCACATTAACTACATTTTAGATATGGGATATGCTGCCAGCTCTGCCAAGGAGGTTTAGAGCTTTATGTTCATTTAGGCAAATGCATTAACAGAGCAGTCCTTACCAGAAGCAAATACAATGGCAGATTCAACAACAAATCACCAATATGCTATTCATTAAGTCACCGTGCTTAACAAATTATACAACAAAAGGAAGAATCTGCTTAGATTATCTTGTAAATCCAGACCCGCCATAACAAAAAGACTATAAAATGCCTCACCAAGAAACTGATGGTAGCTATAAAAGTTAGCAAAGCATTCCAAGAACTTAGGTTAGCTTCTGATGCTAAGGGGAATTACAAGCCCTTCTATAACGAGGTTAGAAAACTAAGGAATAATTCACATCACTGCTCCAAATGTATCTGTAATAACAGCTTTCTTTCTAATCCTTGAGACATTGATGACATACAAGCAAATAAGTTTGTTACAAAGTTCCCCAGTCAAAACATCCCTGAGTCACCCCCCCCCCCACACACACACACACACACACACACACTGTCATCTCAAAGGATCATATCCTTAAACCACTCTTCAAGACCAAAAAACATATCTTCATTGGGTCCCAATAATATATTGGATTACCCAGTACATAGCGTCAAACAGGCTGTTGCTCATCCACTCCTTAATTTGTTCAGCCTAAGCCTTGCCAGAAGATATGTTACCAAGTCTTGGCACACTGCCACAATAATGCCCCTTCATGCATGTGGACCCACCACCAACCCAGGAAAGTACAGATCCTTTAGCCTTTCTAGTTTTGTCTGTAAAGCCATAGAACATATAATCACTGACCTTATAAATTAGGACTTTCAAATTTTGATCAGGTTTGACCCATAATAATTTGGATTTGTTAAGGGAAGATTATGCCTGCTAAATTTTGATTGCTTCTTTGAAAAGGTCATGCAGGCAATAGACAGTGGTCACACTATTCACACTGACTATGTGGAACTAGCAAAAGACATTTGATAACATACCAAATGATGGGATTGTTAATAAACATTGGTCGCTATGTGGAAAGATGGATTGAATACTGCCTCAAGGACAGAACACATGTTGTTACAGTTGTTGATGCCTCCTCAGTTAGGGAAAAGGTGACCAGTGACATTCCCCAGGGTTCCATACTGGCCCTCTCCTTTATAGCATTTATTTCTCTGAGCTAAACACTGACAACAGGGACCTCTGGTTGACTTAAGATCACTGATGATTGTAAGCTGGGTGTAGTTGTTAAAGCAACTAATGATACTAATACCCTTCAAACAGAACTAACATGCCTTAATTCCTGGTGCACTGAAAAAGGTCTCAAAATAATTGCTTAGAAATGTAGTACTATCTGTTTTGTAAAACAGTACATTCCTACTGCCTACTGTATCACTGACACCCCACTTTCCAGTAAGTCTGTGATCATGGACTTGGACACCTGGGTCAATGTCTTTCGCTCCTTTTTTTTTTTTTTTTTTGTCCCCTTACATCATTCTGCCCACCTGGCTTCCCAGTGCACCATTTCCACACCAGGTCTACCAGCTACTCTCCTTCCCTCCTCGACTTACTCTGGTACTTCTGGGGCCAGTAGTGAATCCCAAGGATATCCTAAGGTCTCAGCCACATTTGGAGCCATCATTGTTTTCTTTATATGGCCTACCCATTTCCTTGGGTCTATATTATTTCACTGAAACTCCAATTCTGCAAATATATATTCATCGACCCCCTTTTCGGGGGAACTACCCCTTTATCAAATGCACAAATCAGCAAATGTTTTCCCAGGTAACTAATTTAGCAGGCCAACATACTGAGTGAGGGATACATACAGCCATATAGTAAACCCATCACACTCTCCCCTGCTTATATATACAAACTCCGATATCTCACTACAGTGGGGAAAAGGGCAAATTTCCAGATGTTGGCCAACTAACTCAGTGATCTCAGAAAAAAGTTTGCTGATCTGAATGTTTGATAAAGGACTTTCACTAAACAGCAGTCGATAAAAAGGTATTCGTGAAATTTGAGTTTCGATAACTAATATAGACCCCATTCCCTTCCCTGCCCCCCAACACTAATCTACTACATCTGAGGGCAACTCTCCTCTTTGGATCATGCCTCCACGCATTATCAATGAATTCCTTCCCACACCCATCCCTTCCTGCCTCTACATCAGTCACTCAAACCTCTAATCAGACCAGGGTCGCCTGGGCTGTAGTCAGAGCTTTATCCCTTTATGTTGCTACAGCAGCTATGTTTTCCACTCATTTGATCACCATGTAACCGCTATAGTCAGGAAATCCTTCTATATCTTAAAATTAATCACAGAGGGCACCTCATCTAAAACTAAGAAAATTACTGCTCCTCTGCACACTGTCATGGTTAGACCCTTTACAGAATATAATGCATTCTTTGGCATGTATCTCACTATACCCATCAAAAAGCTCAAAAAAGCACAGAAGTTCTTACAAAAAAAAAAAAAAAAAAAAAAAAAAGATCTTGGACCTCAAACCTCTAAGCTAAGTGTAACTCTGGAATCACTGTGTCAGTACTCTGTGTCATATAGGCTCATAAGTTGGGCCTGTATCTTACTTTCTGTGCCTTCTGGTGCCATATGATCCATGACCTCCTCTTTCTTCATATATCATATTGTGCAGTCAACACAAGAATAACAGACCTCAATTTACATCAGTCTCCCCTTACATTTGGGGTCCGAATTGAGAGGTGATAAAATCAACAAGCAAAGGAAAGTAGTATTGATGGAAATGAAGTCATCATCAAGACTTGCTGAGTACTTTCATGAGGTTGCCCCTGTTTTTACAAAATCTCACCAAGACGACACTGATATACAGATTGATTTTTGTGTAGCATATATCATGGACAGCAGTAGTTTAAAAATAAAAAAGGCAGCTGAATGTACAAGTCCCAGGATAAAAAAGTGCCCAATCCTGGTATGTGCACTGGTGCCAGAACTGGAAAAAAATGTCAGTGTAGAAACATCAAAACATGGAAGCATTCCTACAGTGGGGTTATGCCAGAATGCCTCCTCCCCCCATAGAAAGAAGTAGTAGTCCACAAAAAAACACAAAAACTGACAGGCCAAAAAAGACCTAAAGAAGATAGGGTGGACTACTCAGGATAAGAAATAAATTATGTATTGTTACTATTATGCAAGAAGCCCAGAATTTCCAGATAGAAGATATTCAAAAAATTAAGAGAGAAATTAGAGGAAAGAAAAACACTTGTACAAGAAAAACTGTCAAAATCTTCAAATGCAAATCTGTGTTCATTAATACAACAGATCCATGAAAAACATTATATAGACCAAGAAACTCTGGGCCATTTGGGAAAAGAAATGACTGAGAAAGTGCAAAAATGTAAAGAACAAAACCTAAAGATTTTTGAAAGGTATAGAAAAGAAACATAGACGTGTAAGAAAAAGAGATTGAATATGGTACAATATTTATGCAAAGGAGAAAGCCAGACCAATCAATACAAAAAAGCAACTTCAAAGATATTTGAAGAGAAATACAGGCAAAGACACACAGAAAGGGAAAACTTCACAATACAAAAAATAAGATCACAAAAGGAGAACACAGAACAGAAAATAAGTAAAGTATTAGTTAAACAAATATAAGCTGAAGTTATGGAATATCTACGAAGTGAAGGATTTAGTCATACCTCTCAACTGTACAAATTTTTGCATAATGTATAGTTTTTGGCCTCATATTTTTGGTCTGTTTTTCATACAGTTGTGGTTTTCTGGCAAATTAGTGGTAAATCATTAAAGACTGAAGTTTGAAAATATTGACAGACATATACATTTCAGACTTCATATCCTTCAGAAAATCCATGCTAATGCAAACCTGTTATTCTATCAAGTTTCTAAGTTTGTAAGAGCAATATTTAAAAGTTGTCCATATTTTAGGGCCTTTGTCCCACTTTTATTTATGGATTTGTCCAGATTTCTTGCTCTAAGAGGTTGAGAGGTATGGATTTAGTATAGAAACACAGGTAATGTCACAGGATGATGGAGCAATGAGTCTCCAAATTAAGGTGAAACAGGTGGAGCAGAAGATATCTAAAGAAGAAATATGGACATGGGAAAGAAAAAGAGATTTATTATGGTGCACTATTTATGCAAAGGAAAAAAATAATCAGTACAAAAAGCAGCACCAAAGATATTTGAAGAGAAATATAAACAAAGGTATCTGGATATGGAAAATGTCATAATCCAAAAAAATAACAAAACAAAGGGGGGGAGTAGAAAAGAGGATTAGTAGTGGAGTAGTTAAAGAAATAGAAACTAAAGTGATGTTTTACCTGTGAAGTGAAGGATTTAGTGCAGAAAAGCTATATCTGGTAATGTCACAGTATGATGGCACAATGAGTCCCCAAATTAAGGAGGTAGAAAAGGAAGCATTTGATCACCTGCCACATGAAGATATGCTGGAGCCTTCATAGGAAACCAGTTTACACAGGTTCAGTTGGATTTGCACAGCAAGGGAAGGAGCAGGAAACAGTAGCAACTCTGATGCAGTCAGTGTTGTAGAGTGACAGCTCAGTGAGTCCCTTATGAAAGAGCAATGG
The DNA here is from genome assembly GCF_019279795.1 of Protopterus annectens. Lineage (NCBI taxonomy): Eukaryota > Metazoa > Chordata > Ceratodontiformes > Protopteridae > Protopterus > Protopterus annectens. Next base: position 1,637,467,105 of record NC_056729.1, read on the forward strand.
ATGACGCAGGATGCAGCTGAAGAGAATATGTCACAGGAAGATGTTCTGGAACTTTCTGTAGAATGTCCACAAGAAATGAAAACAAAGAATGTGCCCGAAGTTTAGAAGAAAGTGATCTATTAGAAGAGTTGCTTGATTTTATAGGGATGGTTAGACATATTAAGATCAATGAAAAAATAGATTATAGAAAGTTAATAAGACTCCAAATTTTAGAAGTCTGATAAAACAAATGAACTTAGTAATCAAGACTATTAACAGAAATGTATGTGATATTACAGAAGTAAATATGATATGTTAATCTGCAGCTAAATTAATAACAGATATAGTCTTACCACAAAAACACTGGGCAATAAGGGAAAGGAAGGGGAGAAATCGAATTCCATCGTGTAGATATTGAATGGAGAAAACTATGAAACAGTTATGATAAGAAGTCACTGTTAGAAGAGTATAAAAGAGGGAGCAGACTGAGGAAACTACTTAGAAAGACAGACATGATAAAAACAATGTACAGTATCAGAACAGGTCAAGATATGTCATACACTATTGTAAATAATAAATTAAAGATATCAGCACAAGCAGAAAAACTTAGAAGATATTTAGATAAATATAAAGGAAAAGTACAAAATAAACAATTCATTAAGGACCCAAAAAGTTTTATAGAGAATTGGGAAACAAAGCAAAAGGAATAGAAACATCACCAAAAAAGAAGATATGGATATATTTTGCTAAATACCTATAAAGACCCTGTGAACATAACAAAGATGCTGAATGGAAAGAAGTAAAAGAAAGAGGAAGAAGTTCAAATGTACAGGATAAACAATGGGCTGAAGTAACGGCCAGAGAACCTGAAACACAGTTAAGAAAAGCTCCTAATTTGAAAACCCCAGGCCCAGATGCAGTACATAACGTCTAAGTATTAACATCTTTACACAAAGATTTAGCCCTGAGTAAGAACTTTTTATATACACACCCCGAACAGACATCAACCTGGTTAACTACAGGAAAAATGATATTCCTCCTTAAGAGTTAACCAGCAATCATCCTAAAAAACTGTAGACCAATAACGTGCCTTCTGATGATATACAAACTATAGCCTGGAATTGATGGTGACAAAGTTTATAGTTATTTAGAAGAAAACTCAATCATACCATTCAAACAAAAGGGTGATGAAAAAAATCATATGGAGCAAAGGATCATTTGCTGTTAAATAAAGTCATAATGGAGAGTTGTAAAAAGGGGAAAAATCCAAGTATGGCATGGGTAGATTATGAAAAAGCATTTGATAGCATCCCACATCCATGGATAAAGGAGTGCTTACAGATGTATAAATGCACCCTATATTGATCAATTACATTACAGTTAACATGAAACAGTGGCAAACCACTTTGGAGATAAGCCATGATAAAGGACAAATTATTATCGCAGGGATAAAAATTCAAAGAGGCATATTCCAGGATGACTCTTTGTCACCACTGCTCTTTTGTCTTGCCCTTAACCCATTAAACTGTCTACTTAACAGATAAGGTCATGTTTACAATTTGGCTCCCAGAAAACAACAACAAGTAAAGACTTCTCATCTTCTTTTTGTGGACAACTTAAAACTGTTTAGTTCATCAGATAAGGATCAGAAAGCAAATTACAAATGGCCAAAACTTTCTCAAGATGATATAAGAATGTCATTTAATCTTGGTAAATGTGCAAAAGCAACCTTTAAAGTGGGAAAACTACAGCACCAAGAAAACATCAGTTTGGGACAGGAATGTGGTATAAAAGAACATGAGCAGGAGTGGGTGTATAAATATTTAGGAACTGAAGAAGGATCAAGAATAAAACATGAACGCATGTCAAGATAGCACAGTAAGAAATATTTTAGAAGATTAGAATTAATACTCAAAACAGCCCTGACATCTAGAAACAAAGTTTAAGATAAACCAATTTGCTCTTCCTGTTCTAGCTTACAGTTTTGGGGTGACTGACTGACCCCAAAAGGTATTTGATCATTTGGACAGGAAAACAAGAAAAATGCTTCATGCTTAAGGTATTGGATCAGCTGGGCAGGAAAACAAGAAAAATGCTTCATGCTTATCAAATGTTATATAAAAATCAGTGTATACCAAGATTATATATTCCTTATTCTGAAGGAGGTATGAGCCTCCTTGCAATTGATTACATGTGTACATCTGCAGTCATAGGACTGCATACAAATCTGCTGGCCTTACAAGATCCAACCAAACATAGTGGAAGTTTTAAAACCTGAGAAGAATAAGTCTAAGATGACTTCTCTGCTTAGCTTAGTGTAAAGCAGGAATGGAAATTAGACAAAAATCAGGCAGCAACTGAATGTGCCAAAATAAAAACAAACAAATATAATGAGAAGGATCAAATGAAAAATGTGGAAAAGGCATAAATATAGTTGTAAGTACAGAAAACTCCTGGAACAACGTCATGTTGATCAGGACCCGAAGCAACAATGGTTAAGGAGAGGTGAATTTAAAACAAAAGATAAAAGGTTAATATTGGCAGCCCATGATTGTGGACTATGTACATGTTGGTTTACAAAGTCCATTGAACCTGTGGGAGAAACAGACAAATGCAGGTTCTGTAAAATAGAACTGGAAACAGTTGCACATCTTGTTGCTGGGTGTGATACACTAATTGTAGAGGGTCTGTATACTGAAAGGCATAATAATTGGCAAGACTGTTGCAGTGGGGATTGTGCAAACATTACAATACTGAAGTAGCTAAGAAGCATTGGAAACACGAGCCACAAAGATTTACAAAGAATAATGAGGTTTGTATCACATAAGATCACCCATTACCATCAGTTCATAAAACCGATGTGAGAAAACTAGATATAGTAGTCCATGAAAAGAAGATAAAAGTAAAATTAATCATTGAAATTGCTATACCCAGTAATTAGAGTGCCTTACGTACAGCAAGACACAAAGTCCTAAAACACCAGAATCTGCAGACAGAAATGAGGTAAATGTGGAAGAATGATATTCAGACAGTTCTAATAGTAGTCGGAGCAATAGATCTCATAAAAAAAGAATCTACAGTCTTATTTAGATATGCTACCAATACAAGTAATTTTGTATGAATTTCAGGAGTCAGTTTTGGGCACGTTGTGGGTGCTGTTAAGAGAACGTTTGGCTAACATCAAAAATGTAAACAATACTATTTTCATGAACTTTAATTATACTTTGACTCAGGAATGGGGTCCATTCTCATCATGGTATGAGAAACTCAAACGGCTTGAAGAAATTAAAAAGGTTTCAAGCAATGTAATTCTATGTTGGCCTTCAAACATAGCTTAGACAAATAGATGGTTACCCTAGAATAGACTTCAGAACTTATAGGCCGTTCCTGGAAAAGTTGGCAGAGCGTAAGGGTAGTTACTAGCAAGGCACACATGGCCTGTGGTCAGATAGTATCATATTTCTTCTGATTCCTATGATAAAGGTGCATTCAAGTTTCTTGCTAGAGTGCTCAGTGTAAATTGGAGAACAAAACTGCAACGACAAACATTTTGAAAAATATTATTACAGTGCTAGACTGATTCTTTTGGATTGGAGCTGGATGGATCTGGACTCTCAGCTTGAATGCATTTTTAATTGCAAGGCCAGTGTGCATATCTCTGAAAAAGAAAATCATCAAGTATGGCTCCTTCATTTAGCAGACTGAACATATTAAATGAAACCCATCAGTGGAGTAAATGTGGAATTTTAGAAGGTTTGATGGTTCAAAAAAAAAAAGAAAAAGGAGCAGAGTAAGTTTAGAAGGAAGCCATTAGTTATATGCATTTGCAGAAATTGACACTGGACTACATCATTCATTCATTCATACAGTACTGAACATTACCAGCTTCACAGAGAAAAACATCGACTGCATTGTTCTCACAACCACTCCCAGAAACACTAACAAACAGTCCCGTATTCGGATAGTGTTCCCCACTACTAGGTAGAATGCAATGGAGCTGTTAACCACAGCATCTTTTCTTAATGCATAGCCAGACTGGTTGTATCAGATTCAATGGCTAGTTACATTTTGGGCAGCATTCGCAAAAACAGTGTACTTGCACACTGCGTTTCCTTTTGCCACCAGTAACTCTGTCTTGACCTTATTTTAAGCTAGTGTCTTTAACTGCATGACTTATAGGTTACTGACAGGGAACATGCAAAAGTGAGGGATGTAACAGTAAGATGAGTTGCTTCAAATACATTAAAGTTTGAGATCTCTGCAGTTGTTTTATATGCTTAAAGCTTTATAGCAATATATCATACAAAGCCAAGAGGGATGTTAAGGTTGAGACAGCTTACAGCAGCTAGACATAAACAAGACAACAAATGCACCAAATCATACTTGCTATCAGGTAAAATAAAAAAGTATTCCCTTTGACCATACTCTTCAAGTTGTTAGTGCAAGAAACCTAGCCAAAGTCAAAAATAATGGAGGACAAAAGCCCAAAAAAGAGTGACAAATTTTAAATATTGTTCTTATAAACTTACAAAGTTGCTAGAATAACAATATTTTTGTTAGCATGCATTTTTTCTGAAGGATATTAAGTCTGAAACCTCAAATGTATATAATTATTCTTTAACTTCAATTGTCAATGATTTGCCAGAAAACTACAAATGTTGCAAGGAACAGATCAAAAATATGAGGCACAAATATGGACATTCTATGACAATCTGGGCAGCTGAGATGCATGCCTTTGCCTATATTTCACTATTACATCTTAATATATAATATTAGAGAACACTGCTTCTGAAAACATCAAGACCATAATAGAGCACATTAATTCCTTGTGACCAATCTTTTTTCCTGCACTAAAACTTTCTTTTATTATTGTTGATAACAAACATGGAGTGCAAAGTAAGTCTAGGGAAGCTTCTATATTGCCTGGCAAACACTGCATCAAATAATATTTGTAATCATGTAAAATAAAGGGGAATGCTATAACTGGCTGTTATTTCAGTATTTTCACAGAATAATGCTATAAATCTTCAGAGGCCACCACTGAAAATGATTTCTGTACCCCATTCAGACTTTCCCAGAAAACAAAAGCAATGGATAAAAAAAAAAATATTTCTTATAAGTGAATATCACAAAGAACTATTGTAAAATAATCAAGTCCATAATTCTGTATGTTGTTACATTGCTTCCCCATGATCATGCTATTTACAATACATTTGTGTGCTGGAATAAATACAGCCTTCATATTTGTTAAATATTTATTAAATATTTCATATTTAGTTGTCCCCCCAATATGCTGTTTTGCTTGACTGAATGAATAAACTATTTGACCAGACAAATACCAGAATCACAGGCAGCCATATTGTTCTATGATACTTTAACATAATTATGTAAGCACTGCACTAAATGATATTTGAAAATAGTTGTGAAAGAGCTTGCCGCTATAATGAAAAATATGCCCAGTGGAACTGAAACACTATCTGTCCATTGCATCTTGCAGGATGTGAAATTGCACAAAACCTCTATTTAACTATTTAATAGGATGCTAAAAAACTACAAAAATGTAATAGAATTAATGTTATATTTTTCCTTTCCTAGCTATTTATTTCATTATTGAAGGAATATTCTGTTTCAAGCAGTGGATGGGGATTGAGGGGGGAAGTGTACAATTTAAATATGGTAAAGTGGGTGGACTTTAAAAGAAGAGGTAAAAAGTATGGTCAGCAAAAGATTAATTAAGTGTTAAATAGCCAGCTGGATCACAAACTAATTAAGGTGTTCTAGGAAGTAAGGGCTCTCCATGTGGATTCAAATATAAAATGCTCTTGAATGCCTTTTGCAGTTTGATGCAAGCTATTTTTGGCATGCAATGTTTCTAAGTTAAAGAATATTCTGGAGCAACACTGACAATTGCATGATGGCAATTTTAAGTATGTGGTGAATGGGCACATAAGATACAACAGGTGCTCTTATACTGGGACCGTGATGCCCAAATGGATGTTCCTTATCCAGTTGTTTAGAAAGAATCAACCTTGAACTAGATGGAGGAGCAGCCTGGTTGTGAGGTAATATAAAATGGATTGATTATAGATCTGTTGGCCTCACCATATCATACTTTATTAGATATATTTAAGGCACCCACTTATCATATGTGATTAAAAAGCTCATTCTTCCTGTTGTGTCAATTCCTCCCTCATTAGTCGTAGTCCTTATCTTTATTGGTGCTTTACAATAAACAATTACCTTTAACACTGAAGTGGATACTCACCATACAGTTTGGAGCATTTGGAGGGTGCAAATAGTAGTCAATGTTACAATTCTTATACACAATTTGTTATAATATCTAATATTGGATGGATATGTTTCTGAGCTGGAGAACTGCTGCTGCTCCAACAATTAGTTACCTCAGTGGATGTATACAAGCTTAACAGATAATGCATGTTCTGCCAATCATGAGCGGACAGGAGATCCGCTGTGGCGACACCTAACCAGGAAAAGCCGAAAGAAGAAGAAGATTCAGAGTTTACTTTAATGAACTTTTTTTTTTCAATCTATAGATGCCAATATTTCAAAACTGGATTGTGGGACACAGGGAAGTTGGGAGGACAATGAGGATATCTGGCAATGTTATTATCAAAAAATAATGGTACAAACACAGAGTTGTTTGAGTGCTAGGGAAGGAAGACTGACCCTGGAACAATGCATGAAGCATGGAATAA
>NC_056729.1:1637478799-1637503799 GCF_019279795.1 Protopterus annectens
CTCTGAGATCACATTACAATGGGAAAAGGGCAAATTCCAGTTGGTGGCCAACTGCTGGTTTGCCCTAGGTAAAATTTGCTGTTCAATAAAACGTGGCTTCGCTAAATAGATGCTCAATGAATGGCTATTCACTGAATACCCATTCGACAAAATAATATAGACCCAGAATATCTGAAGGTTCTAGCAGAACATGTAAAGCAATTAAGGTTGCAGGGAATTATCACAGGGTCATTAGCTAAGTGGAGGAGCTTTCAAATTAGGGGCCTGGCGGTGACTACAGAGATATTTAGGGATAATTATAAAGGTTTATGCACTTCAGAAAATAATGGGAATGTGGGGTCAGGCTAATGATTTAATGACCGTCAACTCCACAAGGAAATTTGGGAAGCAATGAAAGTACAGAGACAGAGGAAAATACCATGCAGTAAAGATCTACCAGCAGCTCTAAGAGATGTAACCAAGTAGTGTTTTATTTAGCTTGGGAATTTAATGAAGTTCATATTATAAGACTGATACCCAAGTTATGGAAGCAAGTTGACTTGATGTTTTTACCAAAAGAATATAAACATCTGTGACTAATGCTTTATTTTACACAAATATCTATACTTAATCCTGACTACAAGTTATTTATGTCGGTTATAGAAGGATAATTGGCTAAACACGTACCCTGCTTAACTGAAAATTAGAAGCATGGGTTTATGGGAGGGCATCAGGCAGTTGACAATACACTGAAGGCAGGACTGTTAATGATGGTTGTCAAACAGAAAAATTAAGAATTAGTAGGAGTATGTTTAGGTGCTGAGAAGTATTTTGAAAGGCCTCTGCTCCTCCTTTCCCCTTTCCACTTTACAAAAAAAAAATGTTTCTAAGCTTGTTTCCTGCCTTTCCTATAAGTTATCTAGTCCAGATACAGATTTGCTGTATCCTGGACTGTTTGTAAGCTTCTGAGCCCCCAAGCCTTTCTGTGTTGGAGGGAAGCCTTCTAGCTTAATTTTGTTTCTTAGAACTAGACAGTTTTCTAGTTTCAGCACTCAAATCTGTTTCTTTGAGCTCAGCACTTGTTCAGAACTCATTGTAGGTACTAAATAAGATACAAATTACTACAGCACTCAACTTTCCTCACTTGTCTAGAGGAAAACAGTTTTTAGTACTTAATAAATAAGCACCTATCCAGGCATGTCTAAGGGTCAGCTCCTGATGTTTTCTCCTGTTTACCTGACGAATCTGGGCATCTTAGGCAATGCAGCAATTGCCTCATGTACACGGACAACCCTCTCTTCCTACCACCCAACACTACAACCTGTGAGAGATGCACTTATATAACCAAACTGGAAGCAAAGCTCTCTTCACCCAAGACTGGACTAGACAGTCAAGAGGAGAAGGTAAACACTTGCACCACACCACACTCATCACATAGCCCCTCAAAACCTACACCACCAAAACACACACATAGAAATACAAAAGACACACACCTACATTCATGGAGGCTCTCAAAAAAAATCTACTCAAGCAGCAGGGACCTCCAAAGCAGGAACGTAAGCAACCTCCACACCCTAGCACAATGCAAATGACACATAGCCCACAAACTCAGTGTGCCACTCAACCACAGCCCATAAGGCATAACAACGTACCTAACACTCTAGTCATAGATGACTCTATAGTCAGGCACACTGATGTTCCACTCACCAGGCTAAACAAGAAGAAAGTCACTGTCAACTGCCTGTCAGGTGCCAGGATCCACCACATAACACATGCACTCAGATCACTCCACAGCAAGTACAAATATGACTCAGTCATTGTCCATGTTGGTGTGAATGACCTGAGACGTACCTCCCTGGACTACATGAAAAGAGACATGGAGGAGCTTTCTGATCTTGTAGCCCAGGCAGGTATGACCCTAACCCTGAGTAGCATCCTGCCATCACCCAAAATGATACCACAGTACAAGGACAAAATGATTGACTTTAACAATTGGCTAAGCTTCTGGTGTCATTCTAACGGGATCCAGTATCTGTCTGCCTGGGATGACATGATCGACAAGCCACGATGCTTTGCCAGAGATGGTCTGCACCAGTCGCCCTTGGGATTCTGGATACTGGCTAAGACTCTTGCCACCCCTATAGTGCCTTTTTTAGGCAAGATTCAAATGACAAATTCACCACCGTAACAGGTACAAGCAAGCAAAATCTGAGGGCAATGCTACTCAATGCTAGGAGTCTAAACCTCAAAATGCACTCACTCGAGGCATCCCTTAAAATGGAGAACATTGACATCTGTACAGTGACAGAGACCTGGTTCAAGGCTCCAGAGAGCACCCCTGCATTACCAGGCTATAATTCATACCACACCTTTCGGCCACCTAACTTGGACCAAAGCACTAAAGGCGGAGGCGTGTCAATATTCATTAAGGATATCCACACCTCCAGGTTAGTTGCTCAACATAATGCATCTGAGATTATCCAAGTGCAACTAACTCTGGGCAAGACCGCAATGCAAATTGTAGCTTGCTACAGATCTCCCACCATGCCCCAGGATTCCCACTCCTCATTTCTTGATACACTGGAAAATATTAGGGTACAACCTAACACCCTAATAATGGATGATTTCAACTACCCCACCATTAACTGGGAAAACTACTCATTTGCCAACTCTTGTGCTCAACGTTATCTGGAATTCATAAATTCTAATGCCTTGGATCAACTTATCCACACCCCCACCAGAGGCAGCAATATCCTAGACCTGGTCATTACCAACATGGGCAACCGGTGTTCTACACCAGAGATCAATTCCTTGTTGGTCAGATCTGACCACAAGCAACTCACCCTAGACATCCACATTCCAGCCCCACCCCCCCCCCCCATTAGGGAAACCACCGTAAAAATGTCTCCAAAGCCAACTTCACACTTCTTAAGAAAGAAGTGGCAAACTTCACGACACCCATGCTGATGGAGAGTAGAGATACGACTGCTAAATCCTACACAATTGCACTTTGTAAGCACTTACACGAATGCCTGGATCATGCAATCCCTAACAGAACCAAGATGTTATCCTCCAATAAAAGGAAGCCAATCTGGTGGTCCCTTGCTATAAACAAACTCTACAACAGAAGAAAGAAACTGTTGCAAAAAAAGAGTAAAAAAACGTGATTGGAGGAACTTTGTGGTCGTCCTCAGCAAGAAGCTGAGATCCCTCATAAAATCCTCAAAAGCTAGTTACGAAAACAAAATCACCACTGATTCTAAAGACAACCACAAAGCATTCTATAGCTATGTCAAGAATCTCAATGGCAACACTCAGATCTGCTCTGAATTACAGCACAATGGCACTAAATATACAGAACCAACTGATATTGCCAACATCCTGGAAGATAGGTTCAGTGCTAACTTTACCCCTCTCTCACCCCCTAAAGGGCCCATCACTATACCGGAAGAATGGAAAGTACCTGTAATCACAGCTGCACAGGTAAAAAACACACACTCCAAAGCAAAGAACACAGCATCCATGGGACCTGACAACATCCCAGGCTGTGTTCTGCATGAACTACAGAACAAACTGGCACCCCACCTAAGTACCATGTTCAATCATAGCCTCACCTCAGGCTTTGTGCCCACTGAATGATGCACAGCAATGGTTATCCCACTCCACAAAGGGGGAGCCACCATGGACCCCGGGAACTACTGCCCCATTAGCCTGATGAGCCTGGTTTGCAAGGCTATGGAGCATATCATCATGGAATTTACAAACAATGACATTGGTAATCTCCAAACTCTGGACCCTACCCAGTTCAGGTTTGTAAAAGGCAGATCATGTCTCCTAAACCTGATAGACTTCTTTGAAGCGGTCACCAAAGCTGTAGATGAGGGTAAGGTGGTACACACAGCCTATCTAGATCTTGCCAAGGCTTTTGACACCATCCCCCACTCTGGAATTATAGACAGACTCACTAAACTAGGTATAAATCCCTATGTCACAAGATGGTTTGCCAACTGGCTCACTGACTGAACACACACTGTGAAAGTAGAAGACTCTAAATCCAACTTCAGACCAGTGACAAGTGGAGTACCACAGGGTTCAGTCCTAGGTCCTCTCCTGTTTGGTATCTAATTCTCTGAAGTACAGGCTAACACAGAAGGTCTTTGGCTAACAAATTTCACAGATGACTGCAAACTAGGAGCCATAATCAAATCTCCTAACGATGTGGACATCCTACAAAAGGGCCTCACTGAGACAGATGCTTGGTGTCAAAGCCATGGCCTCAAGCTCAATGCCAAAAAGTGCATTGTCATCCCTTTTGGTAAAAACTCTGTACCCATGAACTACCACATAGGTGGTAGTCTATTTAACACCGAAAGTGTGATAAGAGACCTTGGGACACAGGTGGACAGTAGTCTCTCCTTTGATAATCACATCGCCACAGTAGTCAGGAAATCCTTCTATGTGGCACACCTCATCACAAAAGGTTTCTCATCCAGGAAAAAAGAGGTCATTGTTCCCCTCTACTCATCACTCATTAGACCCATTATAGAGTACAACGCCCCTTTTGGTATGTACCTCACAAGACATCTACAACTTGAAAGGCCACAAAAATACCTCACAAAGAGGATTACCAGCCTCAAACAGATGCCCTACGCAAACTGTCTCAAAAAACTCCAGCTTTACTCTGTCGCATATCGCTTTCTCAGAGGCGATCTCTGCTTAACATACAAAGCTATGTCAAACCCAGAGCTTTTGGACATGCTCCAGGTAATGAAATCCCAATCCCTCTGAGCTACATGCTCTAAGGACCTAAACCTTGTCACCACAATAAACAGAACATGCTGGAGGGATAGATTCATGTTTCAGCGACTTCCATATTCTGGAACAAACTACCTATCTATATCAAACAAAGCTCCTCATTAGCACTCTTCAAGAAAAATCTTGATGATTGGATGGGAGATAGGAAATTCACCCTGTGGCTCTGCTTGACAGGGGCACAGGAAAATAATTTTCTTGGGTGGCAAAAGCCAGGGTACCATTTAACTAGCTTATATAGCTTAGTACCTACCTATGAACCTATGAACCTATGAATGGTGTTATCTAACAAGGGCTACTTGTCTTTGGGAATTATGAAAGACTTTATAGAATTAATTGTGGTAACCTTTTGATATTCTGAAACACATTAGTGTGGGTCTCGGAGTAGTGATACTGAATGAATATAAATGTAGACTTTTCTTATTGTGAGATTGCCATTACTCAGAGCATCCCCTTTTCTCCAAGGTATGGTGATCTTGGAGTTGGTATATATAAATTCAGGGGTGCAGAGAGGCTTGCCTCCTGCAAAAAAAAAAAAACAAATAAATAAATAAAATAGCAAAGTAATATAGTGAGGTCAAGCCAAAAATAAAATACTGCCTAAAAGCCACAGGACCCGGGTGCCTCCAAGGAAGTTAAAACTGCTATAAAAAGTCCAAACACATGGTTTTATTGTTGTCAGGTAATATAAATTAAAACATTGATTTTGACCAAAAAAACACAATATCTTTTGATTGTGACCAAAAAAAACACAATATCTTTGAGCGCTTTCGCTCGATCAATACCGAGCTTCTTCAGAAATAACAGTTGCAACTTTGTTCACAATCATTAAATAGGTCTATTTGTCACATGACCCTTCTACCCCCACCCTCATTTAAAGTTGAACCATATCATGTATGATGCGACTATTTAAAATGGACATCATCGTTGGTAAGCAGTAAAACATGAAATAACTAATATGTAAAAATTAATTTGTAAAAAACTCTTTTGAGTCCGAGTGGCAACTTTGTACCTGTGAATGACGTCATTGAAACCCACAACGTTGTCATTTCACTCCCAGAGTCAACCTATCACCAAAATAAAACAATCCAAATAAAATCATCCTTGATGAAATTACAAAACATCCATGTTGTCATTTCACTCCCAGAGTCAACCTATCACCAAAATAAAACAATCCAAATAAAATCATCCTTGATGAAATTACAAAACATCCATCTTAGGTAAATCAAATTAGAAGTACTGGTGTGTAATCGTCGGTGTTACTATAACCTAGCCATTCTAAGTTTCAAAACACTACTGATGTTGATGTTTTCATTCAACCCAGGAGGCCTCCCTGAATCTAACTTGAGTTGCCAAAATAGTTCACAGTATTCGAGCCTGGCTTCCCAGTTACCACCTCTCAAGTCCAGTGTCACCTGCTCCAACACCATGAACATTAAGTCCATGTGTTTGCAGAACTGAGAATGTTTGAAAAAGGCATTGTTTTCCTTACCCTTAGAGACATCATACAGATGCTCATACACTCTTCTCCTCAATTGTCGTTCCGTTTTACCCACATAAAAACTAAAACAGCTTACACAGATCCTAGACCACACCTTTTGTTCCACAGTTAAAGTAGTCAGTGGGTTTAAACCTAAATTTTCTAGAAGGAATGAACAGAGTGTCTTGGTTAAACATGAAACCACATTGTTTGCAAGCTCCACATTTATAGGTGCTGACTTTTTTCTTAGCCATTCCTAATTTGGACCCTGCGTTCTTTTCAAAGAGTTCCTTCAAATTCACATCCCTTTTCCTCACAAAATGGGGACAAACTGGGATATAGCTTTTGACTTCATCATGTAAAGTCAAAATAGGCCAATACAGATAATCTGTTCAACCTTGTGGGAGCTATTGGAAAAAGTGTGTATAAAATTATTCTTGGGATCAACTTGTTCTGACCTTGTTTCCTGGTCTAAAGTAGATAGACCAGTTCCTAACAAAGGGAAATACTTCAAGTCCCTATTTGCTAAAACTTCCTGCACCATATTATCTATCAAGGTCCTAGGGTACCCCTTTTCTTCAAAAAGTGACGTAATAGTGTCAACTTCTTCCAAAAAACTCTCAAGAGTACTAGACATTCGCGAAGCCCTAATGATCTGTCCCTTGACAATCCCCTTCTTCTGGTAGAAGGGGTGCCCACTTTCAAAGTGCAGATAGGAATTCGAGAATGTACTTTTCCTGTAAAGCCTTTATTGAAAACAATGGTTGTTGTAATCTTTAAATAGGGTCACATCCAAATAATTAAGTTTGTCATAGTCAATATTGTGGGTGAATCTCAGGAATTCCGTACTATTATTAATGTGCATCAAAAATTCTTCTAGGTCTTCCTCCGTACCCTTCCACAAAAGGCAAATGTCATCAAGATATCTCGTGTAGTGCCCTAAAAACTTAGACCATTGACTCTCAAAGACATATTTTTGCTCCCAATAGTGCAAAACACAATTGGCATAAAGTGAAGCACAAGGGGCCCCCATCGCGACACCTTTCTTTTGGCGATAGAACTCTCCATTAAAATATATAAAGTTGTTCTCAAGAATTGTCTCCATAAAATTTAGGATTAAGTTAATGGTGTTGTTACTGAGGCCTGATTTAGAAGTTAATACCTCACTAAACCATTCTAATCCTACCAAATGGGGAATACTTGGGAAAAGTGCTACAATATCAATGGTGACCTTTAGAAGGTCCAAATCAAATTTCTGTTGGTCAATTCCTTTAAGGAAATCCCAGGAGTCCTTGTTAATATAGGTGATGGAAGATAAGAAATTTTTCACAGTGTAGTCTACATATTTCGCAAGTGGTTCTGTGATACTTCCAGCTCCAGATACTATTGGCCTAAATTTAATAGGATCTAATCCTTTATGAGTCTTAGGAATGCCAAAGATTACTGGGATCTTTGGCTTTTCCACATGTAGGTAGTTGTATAAACGTTCATTGATAGTACCTTGTATTAGATTGTCATGTAAATACTAAGCTATTTTTACGTGTGCAATGTTAATCTCGTTTAATGATAGTAGTTCATACTGATCTGAGTCCTGTAGCATCCTGTATAAACAAGTGTCATAGTCCACTGTGTACATTAAAACTACACCTCCCCCCTTGTCCGATTTCATCACTCTGCATTTCTCATGTTTCAAAACATCTATCAGTTTCATTTCATTGTGACTGATGTTAACAGGGTGACTATTACTATTAAGCCATTCAGCTTTCCTGATGTCCCTTTCTACTAATTCCTTGAAGACTTTGAGGCAGGGATGTGTAGGGGGATTGAACGTACTCAATTTAGACAGTCCTGTACTAACAGTGGTTCGACCCTTGAAAAATAAAGCTAAATTCAACTGTCTAGTAAATAGTTTCAAATCAATTAACGTATTGGCAATATTAGAGGGACGGGAGGGAACAAAGTGAAACCCCTAAATAAAATAAAATAAAAAAAACAGCAACTTTAAAGGAGAACAGTAATGTTCAATATTTGATGTCCTCCTGCATTTTCAGACTTTTTTATAATTCCTCACACTTATGAGTCTTGGAATTATAATAAGGAGCTATTAGCTGTGGCAATTTACCTGGATTTAATGGTGCATATGACAATGTATGGAGGTATCCTGCACACCCTGATATTTTCACAGGACACCCATCAGGCATATTTGTCCACCCTTGAGATTTTCACAGAATGTCCAGACTTTTGCCTTATATTTTTAGTCTGTTATACATAACATTCGTCATTTTTGGGGGCAAATCACTGAGGATGGAACTCACTAAATAATGACATACATTTGAGTTTCAGACTTCATATTCTTCAGAAAATGCATAACACAAATCTTGTTATTCTAGCAAATTTCTAGGTTTATAAGAGCAATATTTAAAATCTCTCCCTATTTTAGCCCCCCTCTTATTTTAGTCTTTGTCCAGATTTCTTGGGATAAGAGGTTGAGAGGTGTGCAATCAGGTCCATCACCTGTTGGCAGTTCTGTTTGCCTTATGTGTAAAAACATTAGCTGCAACAATACAGAAATCTATTATACAATGATATAATATAGGTGGCTTAATTGATCTTGTTTTTGAACCTGGAAAATGTCAGTATTTTTTTTTCTGGATTTAAAATTAGTGAAGTTAACAGCAGACCAGTCAGCACAGATTATGCATCAGCAAGAAATCTGAGGCAAGTGATTGGGTTTTGTGGAAAATGTCATATTAAAATATGGGGGGTTGGCTGGGCAAGTTGATTAAAAATTCAGTTAACAGAATATAACAGAAGATGAAGAAAAAATTGAAAGTTGATTTTAGAAAGAGGAAATGATAGATTTAGATCTGGATCACAGAGTAAACGTGCTAATATTCATTTGTTCAGTTTGATGCTTTATGCATTCCAGCCTTTCTCATTGACTATTCTGGGCTACTTTTTATGGTCAATTAAAATATGTTATATTTTATTTGAGATGGTAGTAAGCTTAGAGAGTCTTGGGAAAAAAGATGGTCCAAAAAGGAGAGGGTAACCCAGAAGGCCCAGATTCATATCAATATCATAGGTTCATAGGTGCTAATCAGGATTTCAACCTAAGAGCCATTTTAAGCCTAGTCAGGCATAATCCAAAATATTGCTGACGTGTCAGTATCCCAAGGAAGTTTATGGTTATAATACAGACTTGTATACTTCAAGTTTTCACAGGCTGCCCCTGTCCATTAAGAACATAGGTGCCCAAACCAGGGGTAAATTTGTAATTTTCCATGCATTGACCAAGTTACATTTGAACAGGGTTAGGGATGAGCTTTGCTTCACATATACAGAAAGCCTGTTCCAGAGAACGGGTAATCTTTGAGACAGATACCTGTCCCTCCGACATGTTCTATTTATACCACAGATGAGATTTAGGTCCTTATATCAGATATTCCTGATGCCATTTGTTTTGCAGATGTGTAACAGATCCATCAGTGTGGAATCAGAGGATACCTTGTAGGCTAGGCATAGTTTGCAGTGAAGAAGTCTGTAAGATACCGAGTACAAGGACAGGGCTTTGAGATAGTCTACAAAAGACTTGTTGTTTACTCAGTATTCTTTTTGTGAGGAACCTCTGTGGTCTCTCAAGCTGTTACAAGTGCCTGGCCAAGTACATGCTAAAGGGTTAATTGTGCTCAGTGATTGGTCTGATGAGAGATGAGTACAGTGGAACAATGACCTCCTTGGACCTGGATGCCATGTCCTTGCTTATAAGTTGTACAACGAAGAATGACTTTTCTCACTACAGTAGACACTTGACTTAGAAGTGTGTGCCAAAATGCAGAGGCCATAGCATCGATCCATGCAATGACTCCTCTTGTGACTGTCTTCTTTGTGGAGGTGAATTCTCCTATTTAAGCTATTTGTGTTGCATCAGTGAGACAGTTGGCTATCCATCATAAGACATATGGGGTTTATGGTTAATTCTGTAAGTTTATCTACAATGCTTGACTTAGATATTAAATTTGAACACCTTGGCCAGGTTGAGATAGGCAGTGTACACTGCTTTGCCCTCATCCATAGCTTTAGTCAACTTCTCAAAGAAGTCCACCAAGTTAAGTAGGCATGACCTGCCTGTGACTAAGCAAAACTGGGAAGGGTCCAGTATCTGTAGGTTTCCAATATCTTTGTTTAACAGATTCATGATAATTCTTTCCATTGTCTTGCATATGAGACTAGTCAGACTTATGGATTACCACAGGTCCATGGAAGACCCCCCCCCCCACCCCTTGTGTACAGAGATAACTGTTGTGGTCTTCTAGTCTTCCATTCATTTGGCACAAAGTCTGTCTGGAGGCTATGCTTAAAGAGAGATTCTATTGGTCCTGACAGGTCATGCTTCATACTATTCAAGAGGCATTGTGGGATATTATTAGAGCCCATCAAATCAGTGTCTTTAGTCTTAGGGAGTGCATTGAACACCTGCTCCTTAGTGATAGTTGGTGGTGAAATGGTTGAGGGTATTTCCTGGGGGGAATGACTGTAGATGATGGTAAAATTTGAGCTAAATTAACTAGCCAATAGATTTGTTATACCCTCTGGCTCTCTATAGGGGGTTCCATTTACCAATAGTTTGGCATCTTGTTGGGTGCTGCCATTAAGGTTGATGACATTATGTAATTTAAATGAAAAATGTATTCTTAATGAAGAAGAAAGCTTACAATGGGAAATTGAGCTATTTGGCTATTTTAATGGGTCATAACAAAAAATATATCTTATAAGAGTATCTATTTTAGCCATACTCTGAGAGGAGAGGTGAGTATCCCTATATGTTGAACAGGTACTTTGGACTAGGAAGCAGATAATGTCATATATATTCTTGAAACCATGGACAAATGTGCTTCTCCCTACTGTATATAATAATATAACCTATGTGTTAATGTGGTAGACCCATAGTCCCTTTTCAGTGGTGATCCAGGAGTAATGTCTGGTTAAATGACTTGCTCAAGGTCACATGCTGAGCAAATGAGGGCTGAGCGAATCAGTCCCTGTACCACAGGAACTCCAGCTCACAACCTTAGACCTTTGCACTAACTACCAGATAAAACACAAGTATCCCAGGCAAAGAAAATTTAAGGTTATGTATTGAGAAAAAGACACATTAAAATACTGGGTGCAGATGAGTTATGAAAATGCATCAAATACTTGGACTTAAATAAGGTAAGAAATTATCTTTAATAATTCATTGAGTTTGGAGTTCAAATGAATCTTAAATACTGCACATTATTTTGGATTAATTGAATTGCTGGGAGGATCTCAACCTACACTAATTTGCTTTATGTATTTATTTGTACTTGCCTACTGGGATAGACCTCTGATCTCATGGACAATTTTGGGTTTCACCCTGAATGATTGCAGAAAGCATAAAACATGTTTATAGATAATTGAAAATATTGAAGACCACATTACACCACAAAGATCAAATAGTTATAACATGACTACAAGAACAGTTATTACATACATAACTTACAAGGTAGCCAGATATAATAAAATTATCTTTGAAGAACCTAACTTAGCAATAGGTAGGCCAGTATTAGGTACAGTGATGGATACCACAGAGAAAGGGCCTGATGGAGGAACTGGAGGCTTGGACCACTCTGCTAGTTATTAGAAAGCTTGTAAGCAGGACATTTAAAGTGTTACGAGAGTTAAGATACAAAGAAAGGGATAAAATGTGAGAAATGTGGGTTAAAGGCATGGAGTATGAAGTAGATGTTAACAGTTGAGGATATGTCTGTCATGTAAGATGCTCACTTACTTTTTTAGGTGTTCTAGTCATTTCCTCTTTGTAGTTCAGGGACTGTGGCTTAAGCAGGTCCATCTTCTTCCTCACCTTATATCTATAAGATGACGATAGTTCTAAATGGATGCCATGCTAAAACATGAGACATTTGTAATCAGCATAGGTCTGTAGGTCCATAGGGGATTATTAGACAAATGACTTAAGGGCCCTTATAAGCCTAGTCAATATAACCCGATTTTACCCAATATACAGACCCTGCTAGCAAGATGATGGCATGGATTTGTGCCTGTGCATTGAGTATTTTACAGACTGCTCCTGTCCATAATGAACATAGGCACTACCTCAAGTGTGAATTTGTAATTCCTCATCCATTGATCCAAACTGTGTTTGAAGAAGAACAGGGAAGGTCTCTGCTTAATGTGAATAGAAAGCCTGCTCCAAAGAAGGGGCAGTCTCTGAGACACATATCTGTCTCTCCAGCATGTTTTGTTTGAGTCACTGACTAAGTTTAGATCCCTAGATTGGGTGATCCTCATACTGTTTGACTTGTGGATGTCTAGCAGCTCCACTGGAGTTGGATTTATGAGTGCCTTATAGGTCAGACATAGGTTATCCCTTACTGGTCAGTAGGAGACAGAGTAAAGGGATAGGGCTTTTAGTCTATCCATATACTTCATGTTGTTTAAACCCGGCATTTTCTTTGTGAAGAACCACTGAAGTCAATCCAGCTGCTGTAAGTACCTAGTCAAGTACATGCCAAATGGTTCATTGTACTCGATTATTGGTCTAATGAGGGATAAGTACAGCACAACTATAATTTCCTTGGATCTGGATGCCATAGATTCATAGGTAAGTACTAGGCTATCTGCCTGAGGGCATCTGTAAGCCTAGCCAGAATGTGTTGGCTTTCGCCGCCCCCTTATATTAGTTCCCTGTGCCTCTGTCCAGCAGAGCCATTAGTTCCCTGTGCCTCTGTCCAGCAGAGCCGCTGCAGTGATCCCCAGGGTAAATTTTCTGTTTCCCATCCACTTATCAAGGTTTCTCTTGAAGAGTGTTAGTGAGGGGCTCTGCCTAATGTAGATTGAAATCCTGTTCCAAAGCATGGGGAGTCTCTAGGACAGGAATCTATCCCTCCAGCACATTCTAATTATCATTGTGATGAGGTAAACATGAGTGTGGCTCAAGGGGATTTGTTTTTTTTAGGTGGAGCATGTCCATCAATTCTGGGTTGGACATGGCCTTGTATGTCAGGCAGAGATCACCTCTGAGTAAGCGGTATGCAACCGAGTACAGCTGGAGTTTCTTCAGTCAAGCTGCATATGGCATCTGTTTGAGGCCAGTAATCCTCTTGGTGTGTTACTTCTGTGGTCTTTCCAGCTGTTGCAGGTGCCTTGTAAGGTACATCCCAAATGGAGCATTGTACTCTATGATGGGTCTGATGAATGATGAGTAGAGGGGCACAATGACCATTTTTGTTCTAGATGCGAACTATTTTGTGATTAAGTGGGCCACATAGAAGGATTTTCTAACCACCTTGGCAATATGATTATCAAAGGAGAGATTACTATCTACTTGGGTCCCCAGATCCCTTATTACATTTTCTGTATTTAGGGGACTACCACGTATGTGGTAGTTCGCAAGTACTTTGTTTTTTCCAAAGGGGATGATTATGCACTTTTTGGCATTTAGCTTGAGGCCATGATTCTGACACCAGATATCCATCTCAGTGAGAGCCTTCTGGAGGATGTCTGCATCAGTTGGAGAGTCAATTATGGCCCCTTGTTTGCAGTCATCTGTGAACTTGGTCAGCCATAGTCCTCCTGTGCTTGCCTGTACCTCTGAGAAGTATATACCAAACAGGAGGGGTCCCAGAACTGTGCCCTGAGGGATGCCACTTGTAACCAGTTTAAAGTCGGACCTAGAGCCTGCAACTCTCACCCATCTCATGACATAGGGGTTTATGTTCAGGCTGGTGAGCTTGTCTATAATATCAGAATGGGGAACGGAGTTGAAAGCCTTTGTGAGGTCTAGGTAGGCTGTGTGGACCACCTTTCCCTCATCTAAAGCCTTGGTAACTGTCTCAAAGAAGTCCACCAGGTTTAAGAGACATGATCTGCCCTTAACAAAGCCAAACTGGGTAGGGTCCAATGTTTGGAGGTTCCCAATGTCTCTATTAATGAGTTCCATGATGATGCACTCCATAGCCTTGCAGACCAGGCTAGTCAGTCTTATAGGGCAATAGTTCCCAGAGTCTGTTGTGGCTCCACCTTTGTGGAGCGGGATAACTGTTGCTGTGCGCCACTCTATGGGTACATAGCTGTAGAGAGGATGAGTTTGAACAGGTGTGTTTAGGTGAGGGGTTAGTTCATTTTGGAGTTCAGGTAAGACACAGCCTGGGACACCATCTGGTCCCATTGAAGCTGTGTTTTTGGCTTTGGATAGGGCTGTTTTAACCTGTGTGTCAGTGATTGCTGGGGCTCTACATTCTTCTGGTATGGTTATGGGCCCTTTAGGGGGTGAGAGGGGGGTGATGTTTGCACTAAACCTGTCTGCCAGAATGTTGGCAATATCAGTCAGTTCTGTGTATTTTGTGCCATTCTGCACTAACTCAGAGCAGATCTGAGAGTTTCCACTTAGGTTCTTGACATAGCTAAAGAACACTTTGTGGTTATCTTTGGAGTCCTTGGCAATTTTTCTTTCGAAGCTAGCCTTGGATGATTTTATGAGGGATCGTAGTTTCTTGCTGATACTGATCAGGGATGTCTTTCCTTCTTGGGATTTTACTAATTTCTGCACTAGTTTCCTCCTTTTATTGTATAGCTTGTTTATGGCAGGGGTACACCAGACTGGTTTCCTTTTCTTGGAGGAGTGAGTCTTGGTTTTGCATGGGATAGCACAATCCATGCATTCTTGCAGGTGCTCATAGAGTGCCTTTGTAAGGGATTCAGCAGCTTGGACAGCATTGTCCTTTAGCATGGGGGCTGTGAAGCTTTCCATCTCAGTCTTAAGTAATGTGAAGTTTGCTTTTGAAAGGTTTTTCACAGTGGTTTCCTTGATTGGGGGTGGGGGCAGAATGTGGGTATCCAGAGTGATTAGTCTATGGTCTGATCTAACCAGCGAGGGGTTTACCTCTGGTGTAGAACACCATTCACCCATGTTGGTGATGACCAGGTCCAATATGTTGTCACCTCTGGTGGGGGTGTTGACCAGTTGATCCAGGGCATTCGAGTTTATAAATTCTAGGAAGCATTGGGCAAGGGAGTTAGTACTTGAGTAGTTCTCCCAATTAATGTTTGGGTAATTGAAATCACCCAATATTAGAGCGTTTGGTAGAACCTTCGTATTTTCCAGTGTCTCCAGAAATGCGGAATGGGGGTCCTAGGTTATGGTGGGTGATCTGTTGCAAGATACAATTTGAATTGCAGTTTTGCCCATTGTTAGTTGCACATGGATGATCCCTGAGGCATTGTGCTGCACCACTAACCTGGAGGTGTGGGTATCCTTGATGAATATGGATACACCCTCACCTTTTGTGCTTCGGTCCGGGTTCTGTGGCCAAAAAGTATGGTATGAGTTATAGCCTGGTAGTGCTGGGGTGCTCTCTGGAGCCATAAACCAGGTTTCTGTTACTGCACAGATATTGATGTTCTCCATACCAAGGAGTGCCTCGAGTGCATGCATTTTGAGGTTTAGACTTCTGGTGTTGAGTAGCATTACCCTTACTTTTTGGTTACTTGTGCTATTTACAGTGGTAGGTTTGTCTTTTGAGCCTAGCCTAAAAAAGGCACTATGAGGGCGGCAAAAGCCTTGGCCAGTATTTGAAAGCCTAAGGGTAACAGGTGCAATCCATCTCTTGTGAAGCAACTTGGCTTGTTGAGCATGTTATCCCAGGTGGACAGATACTGGATCCCCTTTAAATGACACCAGAAACTTAGCCAATTGTTGAAATTGATCATTTTTTCTTTATACTGTGGCATCATTCTTGGTGAGGTCAGGATACTGCTCAGGGTCAGGGTCATACCAGCCTGGCTACATGATCAGAGAGCTCTTCCATGTCTCTTTTCATGTAGTCCAGGGAGGTATGTCTCTGTGCATTCACACTAACATGGACAATGACAGAGTCATATTTGTACTTGTTTTGGAGTGACCTGAGTGCTTGTGTTATGTGGCGGATTCTGGCTCCCAACAGGCAGCTAACTGTAACCTTCTCCTTGTCCAGCCTAGTTAGTGGGACATCAGTGTGCCTGACTATAGAGTCGCCTATTACTAGTGTGTTGGGTATGTTATTTTGCTTTAAGGACTGTGATTGCGTGGCACACTGATTATGTGAAGTATGTGTTTCATGGTTTGTGATGGGGTGTGGAGGTTGCTTGGGTGTTTGCTTTGGAGGTCTCTGTTGCTTTTGCAGACTTTTATTTAGAGCCTCCCAGTATGTTTTCGTGTATTTGTGTGTTTTATGCCGGTATTGGTTTAATGGGTCTATGTGAGACTGGTGGTGTGTTGCAAGTATTTTCCTTCTCCTCTTGACTGTCAGTTCCAGTCTTGGGTTGAGAGAGCTTTGCCTCCAGTTTGGCTGTATAATTGCATCTCTCGTATATATTAGTGTTTGGTGGTAGGAGGAGAGTGTTGTCTGTGTACATGAGGCAGTTGTAACATTGCCTCAAAATGCCCAGATTCACCAGTTGGACTGGAGAGTACACCTGAAACTGCCCTTTGGACATGCCTAAATAGGTAAAGTGAGCTATTTTACTGATTGGCTGGTAGGGACGAATAGAGAGCCTTGTCCTTCTGGACAGTATAGGGTGGTCTAGGGCTAGGGTTAATTAGTGCTTGCTATGAGTTTTGAGCAAGTGCTGGGCTGTGAAATTAATGGTTTGAGTGCTTAAGTTGAAAGTTTGTCTAGTTCCAAGGGAAAAATTGAAGAGTACACCTCATGGAGCCAGGAATAGTTTAACCCTAGCTAGCTGGCGCTGCCCAGTGCGCAAAACCACGTAAATGCAGTTTTTATAGCAGGGAAATGAAAGAGATAGAAATTTTCCAAAAATGGCCAATAAACTACTAACCTCTGGGCTGAAACCACTCCTCCAGGGACAGATAGGCTGCTCAAAACTCCCCTCTCTCACAGGTGAACAGAGAAACTTCCTTCTATCCAAGTAAGGTATGGGCAACACAGAAA
Source organism: Protopterus annectens (assembly GCF_019279795.1). Lineage (NCBI taxonomy): Eukaryota > Metazoa > Chordata > Ceratodontiformes > Protopteridae > Protopterus > Protopterus annectens. The sequence goes on from NC_056729.1 coordinate 1,637,496,044, forward strand.
CTTGTAACACAGCCCTAAATTCAGCAATAACCAGAAAACTGGACTATACTAGTTTAGGAAGGTGTGAAACAAGTATATATTTTTTGTTTTGTTATGTTTTTCAGAAAATAAAGCAGATCCAATAAAAAAAAAACACTTTAAATGCAGAGAAATGGCTGTTGCACTTTAGTGTGTAGCCTACAACAGTTAAACAGATTATTTAAACACAAAAAATGACTTAGTTCAAGTGCAGGCAGCAAATAAGTACAATATGTAGCAGAAACAAGCTTTTTAAATCACAGAAATGCTAAAACATTGGCGTTTTAGGCGGAATTAGTTAAAGACAGCAGGAAAATGCAGAACAATGATACTTAATCACTCCAAATTCTCTCTTTTGTCTCTCTGTTGCTGTAAAACTCTGCAGGACACCTGCAGGCACTTGCTGAGCTGAATGCAAGCACAAAAAATGTGCAAATGCATTTTTTATAGCAGGGAAATGAAAGAGATAGAAATGAGCCCAAAATGGACAATAAACTACTAACTTCTGGGCTACAGCAAACAAGGCACACAAATTTCAGAAAGAAACAGTTCAAATAAGCAGGCACAATAAGCCTTTAACCAGAAATTCCCAGCTCAGAAGGGCAGAATCTAGCCTCTCCTCCCACAACAGTGCAGACCATAAACCTTCTTAATGTAAAACAACTGGTCTGAAGCCCAAGTGCTTTAACCACAAGACTTAGAATAACAGTTACAATTTAATCAGGCTACTACCAAGCAGTAATAAATGAAGCAGAATAAAAACAATTGAGTACTTTTAAGAAGAGGCAAAAGCAAAATAAGGTAATAAAGTAGGAAGAAACATAAATACAGTAAAAGCAGATAAAGTGCAATTTTTTTTTGTTTGTTTTTATATAACAATAAAAAACAAGCAAACTGATTTAAACAAATTACCCAATTAACCAGTAAAAAACTCAGAACTGTGCCCTGTTTCAGCAGTCTTCAATCAGACAAGTTCAGGGCCTAGGTGGGTATGCCTACTCAGATGTTCTCTCTGTATTAGGCAGGAAGAGCTAATGAGACTAGACCAGGATAGAGCTGGGATAGGGCTGAACAGATGGGAATGGTAGAAGTGTCTGAAATCAAAATATGATCTCACTGTAATCGGTTGAGTGAGCAAATGAGATGGGCCCAGGAGGAGTGTTCAAACACAAATTTACAGGAGGGGTGGTCAATTCCAAAGCAACCGAGATTAATGCCACAACAAGAACAGGGAGGGTGGATGAGGAAAACTAACTGCAGACATAGAGAGAGCTCACAATTTTCAGTGAACAAATAAATAAGCAGATAAATGCAGCACTATTTTAACACAATATTCAATGAAACAATAAAACAGAAAACAGAAAATGCAGTACTATCTTATAATACTGCTTATCTCAGCTTGCAATAAAGTTGATGTAGGTATGCAAATGCTAACCAAACAGCTCAAGTATGCAACTATTCAGCAGAAATAATTTCAGAGATAAGGGACTAAGATTTTAAGGCACGGTGAAACCCTCTAGGCTAAGACTTCTACACCATTTTTCAGTGAACAAATAAATAAGCAGATAAATGCAGTACTATTTTTAACATAATATTCAATGAAACAATAAACAGAAAAAATAAAATGCAGTACTATCTTATAACGCTGCAAGTTTGTACTTATCTCAGCTTGTAATAAAGTTGATGTAGGTATGTAAAAGCTAACCAAACAGCTCAAATATGCAACTATTAAGCAGAAATAATATCATACCTTTACTTATAAGTTGTGCCACATAGAAGGACTTCCTTCACCACTGTGGACACATGTCAGTCAAAGTTCAGGCTACTATCTATCTGCATATCTAGATCTCTCACCTCAGAGTGCATTTGAAGGGGCATGTTATTGATGTCTTAGTCTGCAGGGGTATTTGACTTCCCAAATGGTATGATGGTAGGGTTACCACCTGTGCCACTTTGTGAGGGACAGTCCCTCTTTGGGCAGTTGTGTCCTGCAAGAAAATTGTAAAAATGGCAAATGTCCTGAGATTTTAGGGCAAAATTATTTCCTATATTTTATGTAATAGTTGCATAAAACAGTTATTTTGTATCTGAAACACCTAAATGTTATAAGAAACAGAATAAGCAACTAAAATGCTACAAGAATAAGTTTTTATTTAGGCAAAAAAGTGAAGTTCTGTCCTTTGTACTGGCCGTGGGCATGTTTTGGCCTACAAAATCTGACATTTGTACCAAAAATGTCCCACTTTGGGCATGTGAAAAGGTGGCAACCCTCTATGATGATGATTTTTTTTTTTTTTTTTTTTTGCATTTAGTTTTAGGCCATGGTTCTGGCATAAATCATTTGCCAGAGTTACACCCTCCTGAAGGATATCTACATCATTGGGTCATTGGGGGATTCAGTGATTGGCCCCATCTTGCAGTCACTGGCAAACGTTGTCATCCAGAGTCCTTCCATATTTGCATTGACTTCAGAGAAGTATATTCTGAACAGGAGTGGTCCCAGTACTGAGCTCTGTGGCACACCACTAGTAACTGGCCTCTTGCTGGATCTGGATTCACCCACTTTAACCACATATGTCCTATCCATGAGTCAGTTGGCTATCCATCAGGTGACAATTTATGTATGCCCCGTTCTGTGATTTTATTTATAATACCTGAGTGGGGAACTGTGTCAAATGACTTGGCCACATCGAGGTAGGTGGTATGTACCATTTGACCCTCATGCATGGCCTTAGTGACTTTCTCAAAGAAATCCATCAGATTCAGTAAGCATGAACCTGTCCTTGACAAAATCAAATTGGGTCAGGTCCAGTGTTTGGAGGTCTCCTATGTCATTATTTATTAGGTCCATGATTATTCTTTCCAAGGCCTCACATATAAGACTAGTCAAACTTAAGGGTATGTAATTTCTTGGGTCAGTAGATGGTCCCATTTTATGCAGAGAGATGACTGTTGCTGTCCTCCACTCTGTAAGGACAAAGCCAGTCTGGACGCTGTGGTTAAATAGAGATGCTAATGGCCTGATAAGTCCTAATATAAGCTGGTTAAGAGGCAACCTGGTATAGTCATTGAAGCCATGTTTTTAGGCAAAGAGAGCGCAATGACAACCTGTTCTTAGGTGAAATGGGGATGATGTGGAGGTGAAATTTGAGCTGAATTTGTCAGCCAGCAGATCTGCTATGTCTTCCAGCTGAGAATAGTTAAAGCTACTTACAACCAATTCCGCAGATTGTTGGGTATTATCATTAAGATTGTAGACATAATTGCAAAAATGCCTTACTGTTATCTTTAGCTTTGGAGGCTATTTTTACATCAAAGTCTACTTTCAGAGACTTGAGTAGTACCCTGATTTGCATGTTTAGACTAATGAGGGACTAATTTCTCTGTTGTGCACATTCACTCTTACTTCTCAATAGGATTTTCTTTCTTTTGTTGTACAGCCTATTAATATTAGGGGTCCACCACTGTGGCTTGTTTTTGCGGTTTGACCTGGGTTTATTTTGATCTGGTACTGCATTTTTATGCAGTTGTTTATGTGGTCATACAGTGCTTTTGTGTATGCCTCTGCATAGGTTTCTGTGTTTTCTGGATTTGGGGGAGCTTGAAAACTAGCTATGTTGTCCCTTAATATGGGGCAATTTACCTTAGAGAAGTTCTTAAAGTGTTTGGGGTTAGGTGTTGGGGACTAGTTTTACCTTTATTTCATGGAAGACCACTTTGTGATCTGACCTTATTAGTGAGAACATAACACTGGGGTGGTGCAGAACTCTCCCATATTTGTCAGTACCAGAGCAAGGATATTTGTTCCCCTAGTGGGAGTGCAGACCAACTGCTCCATGGCATTTCAATTTACAAAGTCAAGAAATTTTTGGGCCTGCATGTTAGTGGCCATGTATGCCTCCCAATTAATGGAGAGGTAATTAAAATCACTCATGAGTATGGTATTGGGCTGGATGGTGATTCTAGTAATTTCAGGTATGATATATGGGTTTCCTGATTCATAGTGGTGGAATATGGTAATGAATTTTATCCATAGTTAGTTGGACATTGAGTAGCTCAAGCATGACCTATTGTTTGACCAACCTTGACGTGTGCTTATCCTTTATGTAGATATATACACCTCCACAGTTACCTCTTTCATGTTCAGTGGGTGGTCAGAATGTATGAAAAGCATTATAGCCATGTTCTGCAGGAGTGCTTTCCATGGCTTTGAAACATGTTTCAGTAACTGCACTCTCCAGAGTCAGGACAGCTTCCAGGGAGTGCAGTTTCTTGTTGATGCTCCTAGCATTGTCCTTGAGTAGATTTATTATGTTGGAAGGTTTGTCTATTTGGCAATACCTAAAAAAGGCACAATGGGGTAGATAATGTTTTGGCCAGTATCCTAAAGCCTAGACTTGACAGGTGAAGACCATCCCTGGCAAACCAGAGTGGCCTATCAACCATGTCCTCCCAGGCTGACAAGTACTAGACCCCTTTGGAATGACACAAGTAGCTAAGCCAGTTGTTAAAGTTGATCATTTTCTGCTGGTATTGTGGCATCATCCTTGGAGATGGTAGAATGCTGCTCAGTGCTAGGCTCATACCTGCTTGTGACACATATTCTGAGAGCTCAATGTCTGTCTTCATATAGTCCAAGGAGATACGTCTCAGGTCATTCATGCCCACATGGACTGTGACTGAGTCATAATGGTACTTAGGGGTAAGTGACTTAAGTGCTTGTGTGATCTGGTGAATCCTGTCCTCAGGCAGCTTACTGTAACCTTCCTCTTATCCAGCCTGTTAAAAGGACATCAGTGTGTCTCACAATGGAGTCTCCTATGGCCAGAATACTGGTTAATGAAGTGTTTCATCTTATGGGCTTAGTAGCTGAGGCACAATGAGATGTGGCTTTATGTGTTGTCATGGGAATTGTCTTATTTGTGTACATGTGGAGTTTCTGAGGACTGTGCCTGAGAGGTCTTTGAGGTTTGGGTATGTAAGCCTGTGTGTGTGGTCCTTTGTTAGTGCAGTGAGTAATGTATGTGAGTCACTGACAATCTATTTGCTGTTTTTTTGTGTCTGTATGTGAGAGCCTAGCCTCCAGTGTCAATGTGTAAATACATCATATTTGTCATTTTGAGAATTAAGTGGTTGTCAGTGTACATAAGGTAGTTGTTACATTGTCTCAGGATACCCATGTCCACCGAGCTGGATGCAGAGATAGCAGGAGAGTGACCATCCATAGTTGCAAGTCCTAATGTGTACTTGAAAGGATAGAAATTGAGGGTGTTTATAAATGGATGAGGGAAGTGTGCTTATGTGGTGTAATTTGCAGCTAACCTAACCAGCGATTTTACCCAGCAAACAGATCAGATGCTTTCTGAGTAGCAATAGTCCTGGTTGGTATAATAAGTTAACTAACACAGCAATCTTTCACAGTATAATGAAAATAAGCAATGTCTATATATGTTTGTGTCTGTACACAATGAACAGCTCTGTGCAAATGTGTCAGATTTATACCAGCACTAGAAATACAGAAAACTGACTGACTGATCCTTCTGACCCATACAACAACTACAATTAGAGCACTTTTGTGTGCTTCCCAACTCAGACAGACTAGGTAAACACCTACTGCCACTAGATAAATAATTCTAGGTAAACACCTACTGCCACTAGATGAATAATCCCAGTCCTCCTAATGTAAAAACACAGTAAAGGAGTGTCATAATGAAATGCTACCACAAACAAACAAACTTAAAAATATACATACAACAGTGTACTTTAAATGACTTATAAAAGTCTGATTATTCAATAAAAGCACTTCACTTTGCAGAAATGAGCTAAGAGACATTCAGTTGTACAGAATGTATAAAGGCACTAAAAAAGGATAAGCTGATTAATAAGCCCTCCAGCCAATAAAACTACATGCAGAAATTTCAAGTGTGTTTCCCCAACCTAAACAGACCAGGTTACCACACACTGCCACCAGATGGAAAATCCACTGACCTCTTGATGTAAAAACACATAAAAGTGCTTACTAGAGTATAAAAATACACTACTTTATTCAACAGCTAGCTAGATAATGAACTCAGAGCAAGTAAGTCAGTAGAACAGACAACAAGAGCCAGAATACACTTTGTTTTTCAAAATAAGCACAATGAAAGGCAAATAAATAAGTCAAGACATCAACAGCAGTGTAGAAAGGAAGGGACTTACAAAGCTCAATTTACTGCAAGGGTGGGCAGCTTAAAATCATCAGGTTTAAAAAACAGAACAAGGAATGGGAGGTTGGGTGAGAAAAATACATCAACAGTGTTTGTAGTTTATGCAGGCTTGGAGTCTTATCAGAAAAATTACCCATAACTTAGGATATAGAATATATATGAATAAATGAATTAAGGAATGAATGGATACTGATAAACTAATGTAATGAGTGGTCACTAATGTGTGATTGCTATGATTGTATCAAATGATAACAATTGTGCATGTCAGGGAATTGCCCTTAACCCCAACATACAGTAATCAGTATTATATAAGTAAAAGAGGTATGGGTGGTACATGTAAAGAGTGCAACAGGTGAACCCCCCAATGCAAAAATGCTTTTAAAATTATTTATGTAGTTTCAAATTTCAACTGCCATAGCTAATGCCACTATTGTGATCTCACAAGTGAGTGCTTATCATAAGCATTGCATCCCTGTTGTGCTGCCATCCTAAAGAGGTTCTGTTGGTTTAGGCTCTTTCATCCATTCTCAGGCATCACTTTATGTTTCTTAACAGAGATGGACAGCTTTCATTCTCCCAACATTCTATGTAGTTTACCATCTAGTTTATCAGTAGCCATTCATTCCTTAATTCATGTATTCCTTTTCCAATATATTCTTTATCCTATTCCGATTTATGGGAAAGCCAGCGCCCCTCTGTGCACTCAACAGCCATAATAATAACACTTTATGCAGGCCAGTTCCTCACAGGTTTACCGTTATTATCAGACTGACATCACTTAACCACTTTATTACTTTGGTTTATCTTACATTAATAGCCACACATTTTGCTGCTCTAGTTGTTCTCAGAACTTAGTTAATTTCCTTTTACAAACATTCCATCAACTATGAAGCATTGCTTATTTATGGTCTATATGTAAGAACAGCCTGCCTGTTTACATTTTGGATCCCTGTACCTCTTCCAGAAAGTTCAAACTATTTGTCTACTTGCCTGTATGTTTTTTTGTTTTTCTTACAAATGTCATTGGTCTCCCTGGAATGCAGTCTTGAAATAAAAAAAAAATGAAATGAAATCAGTCTTGCTATCCCAAGTCTAAACTATATGTTAACAGCTAGCAACAGTACTAAAGTTTTTGAGTTATTACCATTTACTGACTTACCTTTTTAGGTGTTCTATTCACTTTCTCTTTGTATTCCAGGAATTGTAACCTAAGCAGATCCAGATAGATCAGGCCATTTACCTAGTTAATACATGAACAAATGAATTGTAAATAGCTTTTTGCAATTTCCACACTCTTAGTCACTGACTTCTTTAAAATCTCATCTCACTTAAATTCTAACTATAAAATATTTCTTCACTTTTATTAGACACTGCACCATACTCCCACATGTTGCTATCTGCATCTCAGCTATGATTACTGCTTATGGCATTTGCCTCTTTCGGTCCATCTATGCCTTTAAAGCACCTATACCATTCATACCCAAACATCATATAGCTTCTTCCTTCTATGAACTCCTCTAACATCTTTCCCG